>NW_026652296.1:7195344-7376989 GCF_009828535.3 Hylobates moloch
AAAAAAAAAAAAAAAAAAAAAAGAAATATTTATATATGCATATAAATATACAGTAAGACATATTTAAAATATGTAAAGATGAAACAAAACCTTTATTTGTAGATAGCTGAATAACTAGAAAATATAATTGGCCAGGCACGGTGGCTCACACCTGAAATCCCAGCACTTTGAGAGGCGGAGGCAGGTGGATCACCCGAGGTCAGGAGTTTGAGACCAGCCTGACCAATATGATGAAACCCCGTGTCTACTAAAAATGCAAAAATTAGCCAGGTGTGCTGGCGGGCACCTGTAATCCCAACTACTTTTTTTTTTTTTTTTTAATTTGAGACGGAGTCTCACTCTGTCGCCAGGCTGGAGTGCAGTGGCACGATCTCAGCTCACTGCAACCTCTGCCCTCTGAGTTCAAGCGATTCTCCTGCCTCAGCCACCCGAGTAACTGGGATTACAGTCACCTGCCACTGCACCCGGCTAATTTTTTGTATTTTTAGTAGAGATGGGGTTTCACCTTCTTGGCCAGGCTGATCTTGAACTCCTGACCTTGTGATCCACCCGCCTCGGCCTCCCAGAGTGCTGGGATTACAGGTGTGAGCCACCGCACCCGGCCAATCCCAGCTACTTACGAGGCTGAGACAGGAAAATCGCTTGAACCCAGGAGGCGGAGGTTGCAGTGAGCTGAGATCGTGCCATTGTACTCCAGCCTGGGCAACAAGAGCAAAACTCCATCTCAAAAAAAAAAAAAAAAGAAGAAGAAAATATAATTAAGCCAAATACATATTCTCCCAAGCATTATGATTAAACCTAATTTGCTGTTTGTTTTGTTGTGCTTGGTTTTTTGTTAGTTTATAGTTTGCTTATTCATTGCTGTTTTTTAAGATAGGAACTATGAGTCCTTCAGCTGACGAATAAAATCCTCCAAGTTTTAACATTTTACAGTTGAATTATATAAACATTGAAAATGGATTGAAATAAATCTAGTTGTATTTTCTATGTATTTTCTAGCTGACCTGACCTGGCTAGGGAACCAGTGCATGTCTGTGTGGTAACAACAGAGTTGGCTCATAGATTTTTAAGGAAGTATAAATGGGCAAAAATAAAAGTGTTTGCCTTGATCAATGTCACACACCTCTTTTTCAGTGGATTCCAACTTTCTGTTCAGTCTCAATCTGTAATGAGACTCTGACTTTCACCTATACTCGTGAGATTAGAAGAAAATTCTGCCTCTGGGACAGAGGTCAGAGAGCTAATCCCAGCCATGGAGACTTCATTGAAGGTTTGCAGGCTGCATGAATACCTCTGGGCGGCAAAGAAAAATAGGTCAGGGCATGGTGCTTGGCTGTGTGATCTTGGCAGGTTAGTTTACATTTCTGTTCCTCAGTCTCTTCCTCTGTAAAATCGGGATCCTAATAGCACGTATACCATAAGGCTGTAGGAAGGATTAACTGAATTAATACATGTAAAACTCTTGGGAGAGTGCTTGGGACATGGTGAGTGCTTAAGAAAAATATCTGCCATTATTAGGACGTGAGTTGCTGACAACTTTTCCCCCTCCCCAAAATGGCTACTGCTCTGTAAATAAGAGATAAGAAAACTGCACTAGAGAGGGAGGGATTTGTAACCCTTCTCCCTGTGGAGGAGAAAATCACTTATTAAAGAACAAAGTTTTCTTGTATATATCTTGAAAATGAAAACGTTCACAAAAGACAAGTATTCTGCCTACTAAAAATGCCAGTTAGGGAGAGAAAACGCTGACTCCTCCCAGCTCGCAGCACGAGGAGGAGGAGGAGGGCAGAGCCAAGGGGACTTTTAGCTGAGTAATAGGCAGTATCCCTCGTGAACGCCACCCTCTGTCCTTCTCCCCAGGATTGGAAAACCTCCGTAACAGAGTGTTCAAGGTCTCCTAGGTATTTTACAAAAATCGTTTGAGAAAGACTTCCCGGGATCATCAATTTTTAACCAGTGCTTACCAGGCATATTCTAAATTAGTGAGACCTAAACCCTGCCTGAGGATTTGTCATTGAAGCTCCTGTGATATTTTTTCCTACTGGTGTTAGTAATAACCACCCATTGTGTGAATTACACCATGTGAATTACACAAAAATAATAAGATTTTTTAAAAATAATTTTTTCCCTAAATGTTAGAAAAGCCCACCCTATATCATTGTTAAAAAAAAAAACTGAAAAATACACACATATACAAGGGAATTAAAAATCACTGGTGATCATTAGTAACATCTTAGTGGATGAGAAAGGTTTTTCTTTTTTTTTTTTTTCTTAAGTTCCTCAAATGTGTTGCAGAATTTGGGAGTTTTTTGGTGCAGGGGAGGAGTATTGGGATAAAATACTACCAGAATAAATTCAAGGAGAAAAAGAGGAAGCCATTTTACACTAATACCAGACTCTAGACCACTTCCTTCTCAAATAGGCACATCCCCTGTTGTGAAAACAGTCCAGGAGCTTCAAGGTAGGGAGTGGAAATAGACTTGAATATTCCTTGTGAATTCTAGGAGCTAAAAGCTCAGGTTTAATGAAAAACCAAAGGACATATAAGCTCACAGAGTCCTGGTATACAGAAGGGAACATTCAGATCCAGTTTGTAAGGGGCAAGGTCAGCACTCTTGCCAGGGGCTCTGGATTTAAGCATGGACTTTGCAATGTACTAATTTTGTGACCTTCGGAAGGTCATGGTCTCTCTGAGCCACCGTTTTCTAATCTGTGAAATGGGACATTCAACTTCCCCTCTGTACCTTGCAGTGACATTTTAAGATAATGTATCTGTAAAATCCTTTTAACAGAACAATGCAAACATAAGGTGTTATGTTAAGGAGGCACAATTCCAAGCTTTTCTGTATTGTTTGGATCAAAACATTGTTTCCTTGTCTACGTTAGTTATCTACATGGACTTACAGTTGTTTGTGAAGATGAAATAAGCGGCTTCCACTGATGGCCTAACCAGAAACTTCAGTGGTTTGACTCTTAGTGAATTTGCCTCAACTTATGTTTTTTAAAAAGTACCCAGAAATACTCAGTCTCACCAGGAAAGAAACAGAATGAAGCTGTCCCTAGGTTAAAACCACCTCACTCACAGTTTATTCCTGAAACAAACATTTGTTGACTGTGTTTTTGACATGGTTTACTGGACTAAGCTCAAAAACTTTCCATAAATGCATCAAGAAGTCAGTATTTCCTAGCCAAACACATTCTCATCTGTATCCCATCTCTGGCCAAATTCTGTAGGGACCTGGCTGTAAATAAGTAATGCCTCCTAGGAACACGGGCCTGCCTATCTGCCAGGCCCACGCCCTTTTGCTGTTCCACTTGAAACCTGGAGGCAGGCCAGGGATATGGCTAAATAATTACTGAGCCAGAACCAGTTAATCACAGGCCCTCCAGAGGTGGGGACCAGGCCCCTGTGCTCTGCACCCTGCGGGGGCAATGGAGGCACTTCAGAGTTTACCATCCTGGTAGGACCTAAGCCTTCGGGGCATCACGAGTCTGTTAAATTACTCCAGTCTTGAGCTAATTTGGTGCAGGTTCCCTGGATTTAGGCCCCAGTGAGTAGTTGGCTTTTCTGTTTTTGGCACAGGTAAGAAAGGAGGAGGGGAAAAAAATGGTGTAAGCAAGTTTCGAAATCTTAGATCATTTCATGAATGACTCAGTGTTTCCTTCTGGAAAAGTGCAAATAATTGGCTTTCATTAATAACTTAGCTTTGAAAAAAATTCCTAAATAGTGAGCAGCCTTTCATGCTATCTGAACACTGCCGTCCTCCAATCTTCAATTTTATAGCTTCCAGAGGAATTTCATTCACTTGATAACGTGTGCTTGTTGAAAAATAAACTGTCACCTACTTCCTCCTTGAGGCTTCCTGTTCTTTCTGAGAAAAGCATTGAGATTGTCTTTCTTTTTCTCTCTCTTTTGTTTTCCTATTTAAAAATATTCAGCCAGGTGCAGTGGCTCATGCTTATAATCCCAGCACTTTGAGAGGCTGAGGCAGGCAGATCACTTGAGGTCAGGAGTTCGAGACCAGCCTGGCCAACATGGTGAAACCCCTCTCTACCAAAAATACAAAAAATTAGCTGGGTGTGGTGGCGCATGCCTGTAATCTCAGCTACTCAGGAGACTGAGGCAGGAGAATGGCTTGAACCCAGGAGGCGGAGGTTGCAGTGAGCTGGGATCCTGCCACTGAACTCCAGCCAGGGCAACAGAGCGAGACTCCATCTCAAAAAAAAAAATAAAAATTCAGGCCAGGCGCAGTGGCTCACAGCCTGTATTCCCAGCACTTTGGGACGCCAAGATTGGCAGATCACTTGAGGTCAGGAGTTCAAGACCAGCCTGGCCCTCATGGTGAAACCATGTCTCTAATACAAAAATTAGCCGAGCCTGGTGGTGGGCACCTGTAGTCCCAGCTACTCCGGGAGGCAAGGGAATCGCCTGAATTTGGGAGGTCAAGGTTTCAGTGAGCCGAAATTGAGCCATTGCTCTCCAAAAATAAAAAAAAAATAATAAAATAGGCTGGGCGGGGTGGCTCACGCCTGTAATCCCAGCACTTTGGGAGGCCGAGGCGGGTGGATCAGAAGGTCAGCAGTTCGAGACCAGTCTGGCTAACATGGTGAAACCCCATCTCTACTAAAAATACAAAAATTAGCTGGGTGTGGTGGTGCATGCCTGTAATCCCAGCTACTCAGGAGGCTGAAGCAGGAGAATCGCTAGAATCCAGGAGGTGGAGGTTGTGGTGAGCCGAGATCGTGCCACTGCACTCCAGTCTGGGCAACAGAGGAAGACTCCATCTCAAATTAAAAAAATTAAATTAAATTAAAAAAATAAAAATAGTAAACATATAGAGTTATTATTCTTCTTTGAAAACTAATTATATGGCCAGGCGCAGTGGCTCATGCCTATAATCCCAGGACTTTGGGAGGCCGAGGCGGGCGGATCACGAGGTCAGGAGATCGAGACCACGGTGAAACCCCGTCTCTACTAAAAAATACAAAAAATTAGCCGGGCGTGGTGGCGGGCGCCTGTAGTCCCAGCTACTCGGAGAGGCTGAGCCAGGAGAATGGCGTGAACCCGGGAGGCGGAGCTTGCAGTGAGCCGAGATTGCGCCACTGCACTCCAGCCTGGGCGACAGAGCGAGACCCTGTCTCAAAAAAAAAAAAAAAAAAAAAAAAAAGAAAGAAAGAGAATGTTATACTATATATTTCTTTAGTTAGAAATACATACATAAATATATTTCAAATATCTTTAATTCATTTGAGCACATTTCAGTTTTAGAATTTTTTTTTAAAAAAACCTCTATTTGTCTGTCTCTGTCTTTCTCTGCACATAAACAACTCCTAAGTTTTCATCCAGAAGACATCCATTCTTTCAGCTGGTATGGTTGAATCTAGCTTCAGAGCTATAAACTCTGAAGATGTCTCAAATGACTCATTAATGGAATAAAGTGTTTCTCATGTTAAAGATATGCAAATGGAACTTAATCAAGTGAAGGGAGACTCTGTAATAAAGTAAATAAAGCTGAGAATGTTACTGTGGTCACCCTGAGCTCTATTTGCATACAAGCTTATCTTGTTTTTAAAGCAGAAGGGAAAAAAAAGAGGAGGAAGAGCCGGGCGCGGTGGCTCACGCTTGTAATCCCAGCACTTTGGGAGGCCGAGGCGGGCGGATCACGAGGTCAGGAGATCGAGACCACGGTGAAACCCCGTCTCTACCAAAAATACAAAAAATTAGCCGGGCGTGGTGGCGGGCGCCTGTAGTCCCAGCTACTCGGAGAGGCTGAGGCAGGAGAATGGCGTGAGCCCGGGAGGCGGAGGTTGCAGTGAGCCGAGATCGCGCCACTGCACTCCAGCCTGAGCAACAGAGTCTCGCTCTGTCGCCCAGGCTAAAAAAAAAAAAAGAGGAGGAAGAAAAAAACATCCCAACGTTCACCACACGTTGTTCTCAAAATAAAAATCTCATAAGCTGAAACAGTTAACAAAGCAAAAACTGCTTAGTATGGATGAATCCAAAATACATTGAAATTATTTTCTAGAATGTAGACAGCAAGCATAGGACCCGCCTCAGGTCCTCTTATGGAGAAAATTGCACAATCAAACTTTTTGCCATTCATGTCTGTTGTGTTAGCTCAGGACTGATTATTTATTTATTTATTTATTTATTTATTTATTTATTGAGACGGAGTCTGGCTCTGTCGCCCAGGCTGGAGTGCAGTGGCGCGGTCTCGGCTCACTGCAAACTCCGCCTCCTGGGTTCACGCCATTTTCCTGTCTCAGCCTCCGGAGTAGCTGGGACTACAGGCGCCCGCCACTAGGCCTGGCTAATTTTTTGTATTTTTAGTGTAGACGGGGTTTCACCGTGTTAGCCAGGATGGTCTCAATCTCCTGACCTCGTGATCCGCCCGCCTCGGCCTCCCAAAGTGCTGGGATTACAGGCGTGAGCCACCGCGCCTGGCCTATTTATTTGTTTGTTTATTTATTTATGTTGAGATGGAGTCTCACTGTGTCACCCAGGCTGGAGTGCAGTGGCGCGATCTCGGCTCACTGCAACCTTTGCCTCCCGGATTCAAGTGGTTCTTCTGCCTCAACCTCCTGAGTAGCTGGGATTATAGGCGTGTGGCACAACACCCTGCCAATTTCTTGTGTGTCTTTAGTAGAGATGGGGTTTTGCCATGTTGGCCAGGCTGGTCTCGAACTCCTGACCTCAAGTGATCTGTCCCCCCCGCCCCCCCCAAGTCAGCCAAAGTGCTGGGACTACAGGCGTGAGCCACCATGATCAGCCAGGCCGGAACTGATTCTGTTACTACTCTGGCTTCAGGAGTCAGCCCTGCTTGGGTTGTTGGGCTAATCATAGCGTGGATCCCTGGCTATTTCCTCAAACCAGACATATAGTTGGATTGAAACAGAATAGAGGGCCAGGCGCAGTGGCTCAACGCCTGTAATCCCAGCACTTTGGGAGGCTGAGACAGGTGGATCACTTGAGGTCAGGAGTTCGAGACCAACCTGGCCAACATGGCGAAACCCCGTCTCTACTAAAAATACAAAAATTAGCCGGGCGTGGTGGCGGGCGCCTGTAATCCCAGCTACTCAGGAGGTTGAGGCAGGAGAACCACTTGAATCCGGGAGGGAGAGGTGGTAGTGAGCCGAGATTGTACCATTGCACTCCAGCCTCGGTGACAAGGGCAAGATTCCATCTCAAAAGAAAAAAGAAAAAGAAATAGAATAGAGATAGACAAAGAAGAGAGGCACCCCATGTTAGACTCTCACGCTGGATATCAAATTACCAATCTTGCAACGTTTAATACCAGGAATTAAAACCAGAATCACTGTTATTTTCTTTGAGGGAAAGCTCAAATTGCACATCATTTTTACATTTGTGTGAATACATATGATCTATTTTATGTTCTAGAAGAAAACTTGCTCCAGTGCCATGGCTCATTCATGTAAGGTGGAAATATTTCAAGGAAATAGTAGGATGAGGAAAGTTCACACCTACTCAGGGAGAGAATGGATTTAAATAAATACTTCAGAACAGATCGAAATTAATCATGTGATTGGTCAGGCCGGGCGCGGTGGCTCACGCTTGTAATCCCAGCACTTTGGGAGGCTGAGGCGGGCGGATCACGAGGTCAGGAGATCGAGACCACAGTGAAACCCCGTCTCTACTAAAAATACAAAAAAATTAGCCGGGCGTGGTGGCGGGCGCCTGTAGTCTCAGCTACTCGGAGAGGCTGAGGCAGGAGAATGGCGTGAACCTGGGAGGCGGAGCTTGCAGTGAGCCGAGACTGCGCCACTGCACTCCAACCTGGGCGACAGAGCGAGACTCCGTCTCAAAAAAAAAAAAAAAAAAAAATCATGTGATTGGTCAAGTATGAGGAAAGACCACCTGCAGCCCGGTTTAATTCCGGTGAGATCCACCTGGGCTATTTTGGAAGATGATGCCACTGAAGAAAGCCTTGCCTCGCACATGCAATAGCATCTCACGCTTTAGCTGGCAGCAAATCCTACTCAAGCCACCTCCCGGTAGCTGATTCGCCATCCTTGAGGTCCCACATGCCTAGGGAATGAGTGAAAAAGCCCTAGAATATAAACCACAAATAATATAAAGATTTATTTATTTTTATTTTATTTTTTTGAGACGGAGTCTCGCTCTGTTGCCCAGACTGGAGTGCAGTAGTGTGATCTCAGCTCACTGCGACCTCCGCCTCCCGGGTTCAAGCAATTCTCCTGCCTCAAGCCTCTTAAGTAGCTGGACTACAGGCATCTGCCACCATGCCGGGCTAATTTTTTGTATTTTTAGTAAAGACAGGGTTTCCCCGTGTTAGCCAGGTTGGTCTCGATCTCCTGACCTCGTGATCTGCCCGCCTCAGCCTCCCAAAGTGCTGGGATTACAGGCGTGAGCCACGGTGCAGGGCCTAAAGATTTATTTTATAAGTATCTTTAGGTGTTGCCATTTTATTTGGTTAGGCCATCTAGTTCTGGGGGTGTTGTGAAGGCTTTTCTGAGAATCTACTCAAGGGCAAAATAGAGGTGTCCTATGATTAGTTACTGTGCCCTTCACCCCACCCCTGCCCTAACCCCGAAAAAATTGATTCTAAAATAAAAAACAAGGCCGGGCGCGGTGGCTCACGCCTGTAATCCCAGCACTTTGGGAGGCCGAGACGGGCGGATCACGAGGTCAGGAGATCGAGACCATCCTGGCTAACACGGTGAAAACCCCGTCTCTACTAAAATACAAAAAAAAAAATTAGCCGGGCGCGGCGGCAGGCGCCTGTAGTCCCAGCTACTCGGGAGGCTGAGGCAGGAGAATGGCGTGAACCCGGGAGACGGAGCTTGCAGTGAGCCGAGATTGCGCCACTGCACTCCAGCCTGGGGGAAAGAGCGAGACTCCGTCTCAAAAAAAAAAAAAAACAAAAAAAAAAAACAAAAAAAAAAAACAAGAGAAGAGCCGAGCACGGTGGCTCACGCCTGTAATCCCAGCACTTTGGGAGGCCGAGGCGGGCGGATCACGAGGTCAGCAGATCGAGACCATCCTGGCTAACACTGTGAAACCCCATCTCTACTAAAAAAGTACAAAAAATTAGCCGGGCGTGGTGTCAGGCACCTGTAGTCCCAGCTACTCCGGAGGCTGAGGCAGGAGAATGGCGTGAACCTGGAAGGAGGAGCTTGAAGTGAGCGGAGATTGCACCACTGCAATCCAGCCTGGGCGGCAGAGCAAGACTCTGTATCAAAAAAAAAAAAAAAAAAAAAAATCGACATATGTATCTTTTATGAAGTTGAAATGTAATTCCGATATCAAAAGGTACACAGAGAAAAGTCAGTCTCTCTCCCACCCACTGTGGTTCCCCTGACTCTCGAGTCCTCTTCCCCTTGCAGGGTCATCCCTAGGACCAGGGTAAAGATTATTTAATTATTTATTTATGAGACAGAGTTTCGCTCTTGTTGCCCAGGCTGGAGTGCATTGGCATGATTTCGGCTTACTGCAACCTCTGCCACCCAGGTTCAAGCGATTCTCCTGCCTCAGCCTCCTGAGCAGCTAGAATTACAGGCACCAGCCACCACATTCGGCTAATTTCTTTTGATATTTTTAGTAGAGACCGGGTTTCACGATTTGGCCAGGCTGGTCTTGAACTCCTGACCTCAAGTGATCCACCCGCCTTGGCCTCCCAAAGTGCTGGGATCACAGGCATGAGCCACCGCCCCCAGCCTGTATTTGCTTATTTTTATTTGTATAAAAATGCAAAGATGGCCAGGCGGGGTGGCTCAAGCCTGTAATCTCAGCACTTTGCAGGCTGAGGTGGGTGAAACACCTGAGGTCAGGAGTTAGAGACCAGCCTGACCAATATGGCGAAACCCCATCTCTACTAAAAATACAAAATTTAGCTGGACTTGATGGCGCGTGCCGGTATTCCCAGCTACTCGGGAGGCTGAGACAGGAGAATTGCTTGAACCTGGGAGGTGGAGGTTGTAGTGAGCCAAGATTTGGCCACTGCACTTCAACCTGGGCGACAGAGCGAGACTCCATAAAAAAAAAAAAAAAAGCCAAGATTAGCTGGGCGTGGTGGCATGAGCTTTTAGTCTCAGCCATGATCCTGACATTGTACTCCACCCTGGGGGACAGTGCAAAGCAAGACCCTGTCTCAAAAAAATAAATAAATAAATAAAGCTTTACATTATTATTATTATCAATCATTAGAGACAGAGTCTTGCTCTGTTGCCCAGGCTGGAGTGCAGCAGCATGATCATGGCTCACTGCAGCCTCTAACTCTCGGTCTCAGGTGATCCTCCCAACTCAGTCTCCCAGGTAGCTGGGACTATAGGCACATGCCACCACGCCTGGATAATGTTTTGTAGTTTTAGTAGAGACATGGTTCTGCCATGTTACCCAGTCTGGTCTTGAAATCCTAGGCTCTAGTCATCCTTCAGCCTTGGCCTCCCAGTGTGTTGGGATTCCAGGTGTGAGCCATCATGCCTGGTCTTACATTATTTTTGACACCTAAGAGAAATGATCATTGTAAAGTATCAGATAAAGAGCAGGGTTCAATTAAGTACTATGCCATTTTAATTTATTTATTAATACATAAGAGTTGTACATATTTTGAAGATACATATGGCCTTTTTTTTCTTTTTTATCATCCAGCCCAAAATGTCACTTATGGCCATTTTTTTTTTAAAGCTGCAAGAAGGCAGCAAAATTGGAACAGTGGTTATTTCTGCATGTTATGTGTTGGGTTCATGGGTGCAATTTTGAACTTTTCTTTTCTTTTTTTTTTTTTTTGAGACGGAGTCTCGCTCTGTCGCCCAGCCTGGAGTGCAGCGGTGGAATCTCGGCTCACTGCAAGCTCCGCCTCCCGGGTTCACGCCATTCTCCTGCCTCAGCCTCTCCGAGTAGCTGGGACTACAGGCGCCCACCACCACGCCCGGCTAATTCTTTTTTGTATTTTTAGTAGAGACGGGGTTTCACCGTGGTCTCGATCTCCTGACCTCGTGATCCGCCCGCCTCTGCCTCCCAAAGTGCTGGGATTACAAGCGTGAGCCACCGCGCCCGGCCGAAATTTTCTATAATGATATGTAGGGCTTGATTTTTTTTTTTTTTTTTTTTTTGCAACAGGGTGTTGCTCTGCTGCCCGAGCTGGAGTGCAATGGCACAGTCATGGCTCATTGCAGCCTCCAAATCCTGGCCTCGAGCAATCCTCCTGCCTCAACCTTCCAAAGTGCTGGGATTACAGATGTGAGCCACCATGCCCAGCCAAGTAAGGCTTTCTAATCATAAAAATAAAAAAGTATTCTTTAAGAATTATACATTGCGGCCGGGCACAGTGGCTCATGCCTGTAATCCCAGCAATTTGGGAGGCTGAGGCAGGCAGATCACCCGAGGTCAGGAGTTCGAGACCAGCCTGGCCAACATAGTGACACCCCATCTCTACTAAAAATACAAAAATTAGCTGGGCGTAGTGGCGGGTGCCTGTAATCCTAGCTACTTCATAGGCTGAGGCAGGAGAATTGCTTGACTCCAGGAGGCAGAGGTTGCAGTGAGTTGAGATCATGCCATTGCACTCCAGCCTGGCCAATAGAGTGAGACTCCGTCTCAAAAAAAAAAAAAAAAAAAAAGGCCAGGCGTGGTGGCTCACCCCTGTAATCTCAGCACTTTGGGAGGCCGAGGCAGGTGGATCACGGGGTCAGGAGATTGAGACCATCCTGGTTAACATGGTGAAACCCCGTCTCTACTAAAAAATACAAAAAAATTAGCTGGACGTGGTGGCGGGTGCCTGTAGTCCCAGCTACTCAGGAGGCTGAGGCAGGAGAATGGCCTGAACCCAGGAGGTGAAGCTTGCAGTGACCCGAGATCGCGCTACTGCACTCCAGCCTGGGCGACAGAGCAAAGACTCCTTCTCAAAACAAACAGACAAACAAAAAAGAATCACACATTGCATGACCAGAGCAACAACAACAAAAAGAATTGGCCAGGCATGGTGGCTTACGTCTGTAATCCCAGCACTTTGAGAGGCCCAAGTGGGCGGATCACAAGGTCAGGAGTTTAAGACCAGCCTGGCCAAGATGGTGAAACCCCATCTCTACTAAAAATACAAAAATTATCCGGGTGTGGTGGTGGGTGCCTGTAATCCCAGCTACTCAGGAGGCTGAGGCAAAGAATTGCTTAAACCCAGGAGGCGGAGGTTGCAGTGAGCCGAGATTGTGCCACTGCACTCCAGCCTGGGTGACAGAGTGAGACTCCATCTCAAAAAAAAAAAAAAGAATTATACATTGCATATTAGAGTGTGTCCTTTAATCTTTCCTAAGTGACTTTGTAAAATGTGAGGACTCTTGTATTTGAAATATGGCAGATACACAGACCTAATAGCAGTGTTCTTCTAGTTTACTGTAAAGTTAACCTGAATCATTCTGATTCATTTACGGTGGCTTCTACTATATGCTATTTACATTTGTTCAACACACATGTATAGTTGAACCGTAGATATCATTTGAGCACCTATTCTCACATTTGGAAGATGGTACCTTTTGTTTTATTTGCTTTTTCTTTAATTTCTCTATTTTTTTCCATATTTTTGGTTTTTTCTTTTTCTTTTTTTTTTTTTTGGATGAAGATGGTTCTTTTTAACACTGTGCTGGACGTTCCTTATGAGATCAATAAATACTAATTAAATTTGAAAATTGAGGATAGGATTAGCTTTTCAAAGGGTGGATCTTGAGACTTGAAGTCTGAGAATGGATTATAGATACTCCACCCTAATAATGCTATAAATACCTCTGGTGGTGGTTTCTAGGCTTGATCAGCTTAATGATTCATTTTACTTGCAATGATCTTTTTCAGTTGTGTGCCTGGGTGTGCTTTAAAAAGGACAAAAATAAGTTTGGAGGAAAAAAAAATTAATTGCTTTCAAATGTTCCAATAAATTCAAACCCATATACTCTTGCTCAAGAATTTCCTTGTTAGGTTATTACATACTTTGCCAAATCTCTCTAGCTTTCTCTTATTTTCTTAATCTTAGGAAATATGGAAGATTTTAAGTGTTGCTGGCTGGTCAGAAAATGTAAATGTTTTTAATTAAACATTTAAATGTCATAAGAGAGATTTTTAAAAAATCAGATATCCACTCATAAAAACAGCTACAGGTTTAAGAATCAGCAAAAACCATCTTAGGCCCCCGAAGAGAAAGAGTATATATATATTTCACATTCTTATTTAAATAACCATCTGTTATCTGCAAATGTAGTTCCTACTGAGAACATCCCAATAAAAGGCCGGTCTGTGACTAAGGAAATACTCCAACTAACGATCCACTGATAGGCAAAGAAATATCAACAAGGCCAGGAGGCCTCATCGGTCGCTATCTAACAGACCTGGTAACAGCAGCAGTACCAGCTAGATGGCAAAGGAGCAGTGGTTGTGCCCAAACCATTACAAGTTTGCTAGGATTATTTCAGTCCAGCTAGCAACTCACTCCAGGTGGGCAGCATTTAGGCTGGATTCTATGCAAACAGAACACAACAGAATACACTGGCAATGAGGGGTGCCCTTGTGTTCCAGATAATAGAAGCTTTGAATTCTTATCCCCTAAAATTTCAGTGTTTCTATAATGGATCTACAGTGTTTTGCTGCATAACTTGAAAACTAAGACAGACATAAAATCTTTAAAAGCTTAGAAAAGGAAAAAGGAAAAAGTCTAGAAATTTTTTTTTTTTTTTTGAGTCTTGCTCTGTTACCCAGGCTGGAGTGCAATGGTGCGATCTCAGCTCACTGCAACCTCCGCCTCTTGGGTTCAAGTGATTCTCCTGCCTCAGCCTCCCGAGTAGCTGGAATTACATACAGGCGCCTGCCACCATGCCTGGCTAATTTTTGCATTTTTAGTAGAGATGGGGTTTCACCATGTTTGCCAGGCTGGTCTCGAACTCCTTACCTCAGGTGATCCGCCTGCCTCGGCCTCCCAAAGTGCTGAGATTACAGGTGTGAGCCACAGCGCCCGGCTACATTTCTTTAAAACCTCTGAAGTTAAAAGTAAATAACTGTTAACAATGGTTACATCCAATATTTACAAGTAGAATGTGTTTCCTGAGAATTTGCCCTTTCATTTAAGTTTGCAGTAGTGCTGCCACCACGTTTTCACACGTGATCAAATATATCCCATTGGAAAACCATGTAATCTTGTTTGGAAATCTTCCTCAGGCTTTGGCATCCTGTAGGAGTTCTGCCAGAGAACTTTAATCCAAATCATAAACTTAAGTCATAGGTACTAAAAAAGAAACTTCTGGTCTAGGACTTTGAATCTTTTGACTATTAATAATCAAGAAAGCTGTATTTTGTTTCGTTTAAAAAATAGAGACGACTGGTGGTGGTGGGGGGTGCGGGGGTGTGTGCGGGGGTGGTAGGGGCTACGGGGGTGTGTGCTGCTCACGCCTGTAATCCCAGCAATTTGGGAGTTTTAGGTGGGCAGATCACTTGAGGTCAGGAGATCGAGAACAGCCTGGCCAACATGGCGAAACCTCATCTCTACTAAAAATACAAAAATTAGCCAAGCGTGGTGGTGTACGCCTGTAGTCCCAGCTACTCGGGAGGCTGAGACATGAGAATTACTTGAACCCGGGACAGGGAGGTTGCAGTGAGCCGAGATCATGCCACTGCACTGCAGCCTGGGCGACAGAGTGAGATTCTGTCTTAAAAAAAAAAAAAAAGAAAGATTAAAAATAGAGATGGGGGAGTCTCACTATGTTGTTCGGGCTGGTCTCGAACTCCTGGGCTCAAGTGATCCTCCTGCCTTGGCCTCCCAAAGTGAAAGCTGTATTTTCAAGTTGGTCAAGTGTTCACCTACTCTGCCTCCAACTGTGATTTCAGTATATACAGGCATCCATAAAGTCTGGAAACAAAGAATCTACGTCATTACAAACATCTTCAATTTGTAAAAATTAGAATACATACAATAGGATAGAGTATAATAGAATAAAGTAGGATAAAACAAAACAAAGTAAAATGAAATAAATTAAATAACACTGTGTCTCCAGACTTTATGAAAATTTTTTATGTGAACTTGAGGATGTACCAAGCCAGTGGAGTGGCTGGATGAAATGGGAACTCCACTGCAGGAAGTGGTGCTTTTCTGATGCTGCTAATTAAGGAATGTGGAACCCTTCTTTCTGAGTCAGCTTGGTGCTATGTAGAATTCTGTCCCGCTCAGTGCTTACGTGATTATTGCATGAAACTTTAGAAATAAACCAGAGTATCTTGCCACTTAACACTTAAGAGGCAAGAGGTGGTGTGTGTGTGTGTGTGTGTGTGTGTGTGTGTGTGTGTGTGTGTTTTTAAATGGTTCCTAATCTTTAAAATGGTTAGTTGCAGCTGGCCTTTTTATCAGCTGATCATATTTACAGCAGTCTCAGATGGCACGGTGCCGTCCCAAAAGATTTGGACCATTTAGAAGCTCACATTTTAAGGTACACAGGCTTATCATAGCATTCTGAGGATTCACTAGAATTACACGGCAAGAAAAACTTTTCTGTGGAACTGTTTACTATTCTTAATTTCTTTTTGGTAAAATAAATGTTAATTTATTTCAAAGGTAATATAAGTATATTATGAAAAATAATTAGAGAAAAATAGAAAGTAGAAAAAGGGTCACACATATTCCATTATTGAAAAACAAACATTAAAAAAATTTTTAAATATAACTCATCATAGGATTAAGGGTAAAAAAAGAAAAAAGGAAACAATTTTAATAAAAATTTTGAAATGTATGGGAAAGTAGAGAGAATAATAAAAATAGTATAATGAGTAACCCCCATACCGGATGCCCAGTTCTAGTTACTTTTTTTTTTTTTTTTTTTGAGACAGAGTCTTGCTCTGTCGCCCACGCTGGAGCACAGTGGCACGATCTCGGCTCACTGCAATCTCCGCCTCCCGGGTTCACGCCATTCTGCCTCAGCCTCCTAAATAGGTGGGACTACAGGCATCACCACCACGCCCGTCTAATTTTTTTTTTTTTTTTTTTTGAGATGGAGTCTTGCTCTGTCGCCCAGGCTGGAGTGCAGTGGCGCGATCTCGGCTCACTGCAAGCTCCGCCTCCCGCGTTCACGCCATTCCCCTGCTTCAGCCTCCCGAGTAGCTGGGACTACAGGCGCCCGCCACCACGCCCGGCTAATTTTTTGTATTTTTAGTAGAGACGGGGTTTCACCGTGTTAGCCAGGATGGTCTCGATCTCCTGACCTCGTGATCCGCCTGCCTCGGCCTCCCAAAGTGCTGGGATTACAGGCTTGAGCCACCGCGCCCGGCCTAATTTTTTGTATTTTTAGTAGAGACGGGGTTTCACCGTGTTAGCTAGGATGGTCTCCATCTCCTGACCTCATGATCCACCCGCCTCGGCCTCCCAAAGTGCTGGGATTACAGGCGTGAGCCACCGCGCCTGGACAAGTTCTAGTTTCAAGATGTTAACTACCTTTGGTTCAATTCTCTTTTTTTTTTTTATTTACTAAAGTATTATAAATTCTCATATGTCATGTCATTCTTCTATATGCTTCAGTATACATCTTTAAATATATATATACATATTCTGTGATAATCCGTGCCATTATCACAGCTAATGAAATTGGTTTTTTGTTTTCATATAATATTCAGTCTGTACTAAATTTTTTCTGATAAAATCAATTTTAATATTTTTATGTATATTACATCCTTTTTTCATTACTAATAGAAAAAAATAGAGTTCATTAAAAATACAACTTTGCATCTCGGTTTTTTTCATTTGCTATTATAAATATTTCCCAATGGCCTATTTTTCAAAACTTTCTAATTCTAAAATGGCTGTGTGTAATCGTGTGGGAATACGTAACTTGGATGACTAACCACTCCTTTATTTGTGTGCCTCCACACATGCATGGAGAGTGAACGTGTATTGCTCTCCCCCTCGTAGTAAATCTTACCACGAAGATCTTTGTTCCTAACACCTTTTCCTACATTAAGGCTGTTTCCTTAGGATTGATTCCAGGAGTGTTATTGCTGCATCCAAATGTATGAACATTTGTAAGGCCCTTGACTTGTCTCATTGAGTTGTTTACAAAAGGACTGTACCAATTTACACTTCCACTTACAAAAGATGAGAGAGCCTCTGTTAAAATGTTTAAAGGCCGGGCTTTTCAGAGCTCTTATAAATCACTGGCTATAAGAGGCTGACTTAGGTTTGTCATATGGTCATAGTCATCTCAAAATAAATAAATACTCATTTTCTATAGCTATAAAAACATGGCATGCGCAGACTGCCAAACAACCACAAAGTAACTTTGATTAAAGGAGGAAACTGGTCTACTTGTTGAAAATGTGGTAATGAGATAGTTTCCACCCAGCCGGGAAGCGCGGCCCGGAGGGGGAGGGGAGCCTGCATTTCTTCATGCCTCTACCCATCCTGAAGAAGGTAGAAAGGAACAGGTCAGCGTTCTCTTCGTTTACTTTGTAATTTTTTTAAGGCTGAATATTTAATTTGTTTCCATATGCCTGAGTTGATGATGCCAAAATACGGTTGAAAACTAGCAGAAAACTTCTCGTGGCAAGGGTTTCCTGTAAACAAACCCCATAGTACTGGGTAAGAGAGGATTAGGGCAGAGCCATTTTAGCTGCGACTCCAAATTCTATTTTGTTTCCTTGGGGACATGCTGTTTTTATTTGTGGGCTTCAAATAAAACTGCTGCAGAAACGGTTTATTTCTGTTCAGAGCATTCTTATTTTCTTTAAGGAATATATCATATCAGTTACAAATCTTTGTAGAAAATTCAGCTGTATTGGTTTGGAGAAGTTTATGTGTCAGTTTTTTTTTTTTTTTTTTGAATCAAGAAGAAAGGAAAAACTCACTACTGTTATGTTTACATGAAGACAAAAAAAAAAAGAGAAGTAAGTTGATAAGAAAATACTTAGCATGGCAATCTTTAAAATCCAGCCTCTGAATTTTTAATTCCTCCCTCCCCTTCTTTTTTAAGAAACAGTACAGGAAAGATGTTATTATCCTTGTTCGCTTTTCACTGTTTTCACCCCACTCAACCAGGACGAAGTCATTCCTCAAAGCAAGTAGGAACAAAACATAATCTCTTAAGATATTTTTAAGAGGACATGCTGACTTGGTCTTTGTAAAAAACAAAACAACAACAAAAAAAACTCAACAAAATGTGCTAACCACATTAAAAAAAAAGTTGTTAAAGGAGCCAAAGGGATTAGCCCTCATTGAAGGGCTGTATGAGAACAGGCAGCCTTCCGGGGAGAATCCTGGCTAACGTCATTTTGGAGGACGTTTATTGCGTGATCGCCACGTGCCAGGCACCGTTTTAAGGCTTCATGGTGATGAGGGCATTTAACCCTCGGGACCCTCCCATTCTGCAGGTGAGGCTGGGAAGAAGGTGAGGCCAAGGCCCGGGTGTCCCAGCGACTGAGGGCGGCGGCAGGATTTGAATCCAGGTGGTCTCTGGAGACTGGGTTCTGAGAAAACCCGTTGTGTGAGTGCTGGGGGACCGCTTTAAGCCCTCTGCTGGAAGCGGTGAAGAAGCTTTGGGCCAACTCAGTTCGGAGCGCCAGTGTAGACGCGTGGCTTCGGTTTGTCGTGTACGCCGGTCAGGGGTGTGGCTCTGACCTTAATCTCGTCTCGGGTCTTCCCCGGTCTCAGGGCCCTGTGGGAGGGTGTGGTTGGGGAGGACACACCTACCTGGAGCTCGTCGGTTTCACCTCCTCTGCGGTGGGGTCGTCCGCAGTTGCCCTCTCTTTCCTCCCGGGCCTGGCTCGACCTCCACTTTGGAGAAGATGCCCTAGGAGCACTGAAGGGCAGGTCGTCTCCCACCTTCTATGAGGATTGCCCAGCTCAAGGTATACTCTTCAAAGAATTCCACTTGCTTTGTGTACACTGGGCGATCTAGCTGATGATTGAGCGACTCAGGTTCTGTAGGAGACGGATCCGGGTTCAGATTTGATCTCTTCCTTTCCTGCTCTGAACACCCTCAGGTATAAGCGCCCCTAGCAGGTCCCTGCGCGGGTGAAGGACGCGTCTGCGGGTGTCCGCCCTGGTGGGCAGAGCGGGCAGGTTCTGCGGCCGCGGGCGGAGGTCGTGATCATAATGGCGTGACTTAATTGAGCTCTGTGTGCCACCCCCCGACTTCACCCACCCCGCGCCCGTTACCACGAGTGAGGTCTTGCTTATTCCTCCCAAATTGACTTGTCAGCGAGTACTATTTTTAAAATTTTATTTTTATCTTTTAATTAATATTGATTATTTATTGAGACGGACGGAGTCTTGCTCTGTCGCCCAGGCTGGAGTGCAGTGGCGCCATCTCGGCTCACTGCAGCTTCCACTTCCGGGTTCAAGCGATTCTCCTACCTCAGCCTCCCAAATAGCTGGGATTACAGGCACACGCCGCATCGCCTGGCTAATTTTTTGTATTTTTAGTAGAAACAGGGTTTCTCCTGACCTCAGGTGATCTTCCCTGTCTGCCTCGGCCTCTCAAAGTGCTGGGATTACAGGCATGAGCCACCGCAGCCGTCTGTTTTTAAATTTTATTTTATTTTTTGACATGGAGTCTCAAATACAAAAAAAAGAATTTTTGTATTTTTAGTAGAGACAGGGTTTCACCATGTTGGCCAGGCTGGTCTCGAACTCCTGACCTCAAGTGATCCGCCCACCTTGGTATCCCAAAGTGCTGGGATTACTGGCGTGAGCCACCATGCCTGACGTGTGTGTGTGTGTGTGTGTGTGTGTGTGTATATATATATATAAAATACGTGTATATATATATATTTTTGAGACAGAGTCTCGCTCTGTTGCCCAGACTGGAGTTCAGTGGCGCAATCTCAGTTTACTGCAACCTCCGCCTCCCGGGTTCAAGCAATTCTCCTGTCTCAGCCTCCTGAGTACCTGGGACTACAGGTGCGTGCCACCGCACCCGGCTAACTTTTTGTATTTTTAGTAGAGGCAGGTTTCACTGTATTAGCCACGATGGTCTCAATCTCCTGACCTCGTGATCCGCCCGCCTCAGCCTCCCAAAGTGCTGGGATTACAGGCATGAGCCACCGCGCCCAGCCTATTAATTTTTAGTCTTTTTTTTTTTTTTAAATAAATTGAGATAGAGGTCTCACTATGTTGCCAGGGCTGGTCTTGCACTCCTGGACTCAAGCCATCCTCCTGCCTCGGCCTCCCAAAGTGCTAGGATTACAGGCTTCAGCCACCATGCCTGACTAATTTTTTTTTTTTTTTTTTTTTTTTTTTTTTAATTTTTTGAGACGGAGTCTCGCTCTGTCGCCCGGGTTGGAGTGCAGTGGCGCAATCTCGGCTCACTGCAAGCTCCGCCTCCCGGGTTCACGCCATTCTCCTGCCTCAGCCTCTCCGAGTAGCTGGGACTACAGGCGCCCGCCACCACGCCCGGCTAACTTTGTATTCTTAATAGAGACGGGGTTTCACCGTGGTCTCGATCTCCCGACCTCGTGATCCGCCCGCCTCGGCCTCCCAAAGTGCTGGGATTACAAGCGTGAGCCACCGCGCCCGGCCGCCTGACTAATTTTTGTAATTTTTGTAGAGATGGCGAAGAGGGGTCTTGCTATGCTGCCCAGATTGGTCTTTAACTCCTGAGCTCAAGCGACCTGCCCACCTCGGCCTCCCAAAGTGCTGGGATTACAAACGGGAGCCACTGTGCCTGGCCGTTAGGGATTTCTATTATCCCCATCTGTAAAATGGGGAAAATGGAGTCAAAGAGAGTTCAAAGGAAGCCCCAAAGCAGCACAGCTGGGCAATCAAGTTTTGGTTTGAACCCAGAAAGCCATTTTCAAGATCTCAGCCCTGACCTGCTGCGGGGGTCACCGCTCCTAGGTGCCACTTTCTACTCTGGGAGACTTGGATTCCAACTCTGCCAGGGGATCTCAAAATGGAGTATGGTTTGCTTGCCCCAGAGTCAATGCCCAATCAGTGATCGTTATTACTACTCAGTTTTCCTAAGGCCAAGGTCAACCACTTAGGACAGAAAAGAATGGTATGAGTCAGCATGGCTTTTGGCATTGTTCTAGTTGTAGATCTTCAAGTAAGAGAAGTCAGAAAGTTAACCCCAGGCCCCAGTTTCCTCATCTGCAAACGGATTTAAGCATGAAGGTTATCAGGAGAACTAAGTAACACCATAATGTAAATCGGCTTTGGAGCTGAGAGTGGCACATAGCAGGGGTGCAGTAAATCATTTTGTTTTTCCCCTTTTATTATTATTATTATTATTTTGAGGCAGAGTCTCTTTTGCCCAGGCTGGAGTGCAGTGGCTCCATCTCTGCTTACTGCAACTTCTGCCTCCGGGGTTCAAGCGATTCTCCTGCCTCAGTCTCCCAAGTAGCTGTGATTATAGACATGTACCACCATGCCTGGCTAATTTTTGTATTTTTAGTAGAGACAGGGTTTCACCATGTTGGCCAGGCTAGTCTGGAGTTCCTGACCTTACGTGATCCTCCTGCCTCTGCCTCCCAAAGTGCTGGCCTCCCGCAGAGACTGGCCTGTTTTTCCCCTTCTTTTTTTCTTTTTTTTTTTTGAGACGGAGTCTCGCTCTGTCGCCCAGGCTGGAATGCAGTGGTGCAATCTCGGCTCACTGCAAGCTCCGCCTCCCGGGTTCAAGCCATTCTCCTGCCTCAGCCTCTCCGAGTAGCTGAGACTACAGGCGCCCGCCACCACGCCCGGCTCATTTTTTGTATTTTGAGTAGAGACGGGGTTTCACCGTGGTCTCCATCTCCTGACCTTGTGATCCGCCCGCCTCAGCCTCCCAAAGTGCTGGGATTACAAGCGTGAGCCACCGCACCCGGCCTGTTTTTCCCCTTCTTACCCCTCTTCTTCTCCTCCCTGTTCCTCTTATTTTATTTATTTATTTTATTTTTTGAGACTGTCGGCCAGGCTGGAGTGCAGTGGCACGAACACTGCTCACTGCAGCCTCGACCTCTTGGGCTCAAATTATTTTCCCGTCTCAGCCTCCTGAGTAGCTGGGATTATAGGCACGTGCCACCAAGCCCGGCAAATTTTTATTTTATTTTATTTTATTTTATTAAGACAGTTTCACTCTTTTTGCCCAGGCTGGAGTGCAATGGCATGATCTTGGCTCACTGCAACCTCCGCCTCCTGGGTCCAAGTGATCTCCTGCCTCAGACTCTTGAGTAGCTGGGATTACAGGCGCCTGCCACCACTCCTGGCTAATTTTGTAATAATTTTTGTATTTTGTAGAGACAGGGTTTCGCCATGTTGTCCAGGCTGGTCTCGAACTCCTGGACTCAAGCAATCTGCCAGCCTTGGCCTCCCAAGGTGCTGGGATTACAAGCATGAGCCAGCCACTGTGCTCAGCCCTCTTCTTACTATTATTATTATTACTGTTATGGTTGTAGAAGTAACCTGAAATAGAGATACATTTAAATATCTGAGTGATTTCAGCAAAGGAGACCCTGTGTTACTATTTTAGGAGCGTTCTTGATTTTGTCAACCCGTTTAATACGCCACTTACTAACCAAGCCAGGTCATTTTGCTCAGATTATTCAGAGCTCTCAGGCCCATTCAGAATGAAATCCAAAATCTTTACCATGGCCAGAAAGATCCGTGCAATCAAGATGCACCATCCCCATCCTAATTTCCTGGCTTCTCTCCACACCAACCACAATGCCATGCTGGCCTCCTTGCTGTTCTTTGAAACACTGGGTGCACTTTGCTTCAAGGACTTCGCTTGCCTGTCCCGGAACCTGGAATGCTCTTCCCCTAGAACTCCTTGTGGCTCCCACTGTCACTCCCTTCAGATCTTTATTTAGATGTGTCTATGATGAAGCCTTTCAGGGCCAATCTATTTAACATTTCCCTCACCACCCTTCCACTCTGTAGCCCCTTTGCCCCTTGTCTTTCTCTCCATCGTACTATTATAATATCTAACACACTATAATATCAAATGTTAACTCCATGAGGATAGGTATTTTGATCTGTTTGGTTCCCTGCGGCATCTCCAGCACCTAGAACGATGCCTGGTACATAGTGGGTGCTTAATATGTACGTGTCACAGGAGAGAGTGAAAAAACGAGTGTATTAAAGAATCCAGGAGCCGGGCGAGGTGTGTCATGCCTGTAATCCTAGCACTTCGGGAGGCTGAGGTGGGTGGATCGCCTGAGGTTAGGAGTTCGAGCCCAGCCTGGCCAACATAGTGAAACCCTGTCTCTACTAAAAATACAAAAAATCAGCTGGGTGTGGTGGCAGGCGCCTGTAATCCTAGCTACTAGGGAGGCTGAGGCAGGAGAATTGCTTGAACTGGGGAGGCAGACGTTGCAGTGAGCCGAGATTGCGCCATTGCACTCCAGCCTGGGCAACAAGAGCGAAACACCTTAAAAAAAAAAAAAAAAAAAAAAAAAAAAAAGAATCCAGGAGGGAGGCCAGGAGCAGTGGCTCACACCTGTAATCAATCTCAGCACTTTGGGAGGCCAAGGCGGGCAGAACTTGAGGTCAGGAGTTGGAGACCAACATAGTGAAACCCGTCTCTACTAAAAATTCAAAAATCAGCCAGGTGTGGTGGTGCATGCCTGTAATCCCAGCTACTCAGGAGGTTCAGGCAGGAGAATCGCTTGAACCCCAGAGGTTGCAGTGAGCTGAGATCGCGCCACTGCACTCCAGCCTGGGCGACAGAATGAGACTTTGTCTCAAAAAAAAAAAAAAAAAAAACCAAATCCAAGGAGCACAGAACAGCTAAATATCGGAACAGCTAAATATTGGAGCACCTACTGTGTGTTGACCGTTCCACAACATGGAGGAAACTGGTCTTCCCTTGGAAGAGCCTCCCCCCTATTCAGGTTGTAAGAGAAATAACATACCCAGGGCTAGGCGTAATGCAGACAGTGTCATAAAGGAGGCATTGAACAAAGGAGAGAGTAACTGAAGGAGGTGGCATTTCGAGTGACCTTGGGGCTGATTAGGGTGGTTACAGGTTGATGTTTATATATATGGCATATATGTTGGGGGATTGGGTGGCAGGGGAGGGGTGCAGGCAGTCAGAATAGAGCAAAGAGAGGAGTAAGTATAGAATGGTTTATCAAATGTTTATCCAAAAGCAGGATATGGAACTAGTAAACATTTTATTCACAGTGTGTATTTTTTTTGAGAGGGAGTCTCACTCTGTTGCCCAGTGGTGTGATCTTGGCTCACTGCAACCTCCGCCTCCCGGGTTCAAGTGATTCTCCTGCCTCAGCCTCCCAAGTAGCTGGGATTACAGGTGCCCACCACTACGCCCGGCTAATTTTTGTATTTTTAGTAGAGACAGGGTTTCGCCATGTTGGCCAGGCTGGTCTTGAACGCCTGACCTCAGGTGATCAGCCCACCTCTGCCTCCCAAAGTGCTGGGATTACAGGCATGAGCCACTGCACCCGGCCTGTTGTCTATATTCTTTTTTTTTTTTTTTTCTGAGATGGAGTCTTGCTCTGTCACCCAGGCTAGAGTGCAGTGGCGCGATCTTGGCTCACTGCAACCTCTGCCTCCCGGGTTCAAGCGATTCTCCTGCTTCAGTCTCCTCAGTAGCTGGGATTACAGGCGCCTGCCACCGTGCCCAGCTGATTTTTTTTTTTTTTTGAGACGGAGTCTTGCTCTGTCTCCCAGGCTGGAGTGCAGTGGTGCAATCTCAGCTCACTGCAAGCTCCGCCTCCCGGGTTCACGCCATTCTCCTGCCTCAGCCTCTCCGAGTAGCTGGGACTACAGGTGCCTGCCACCACGCCCGGCTAATTTTTTGTATTTTTAGTAGAGACGGGGTTTCACTGTGGTCTCGATCTCCTGACCTCGTGATCTGCCCGCCTCGGCCTCCCAAAGTGCTGGGATTACAAGCGTGAGCCACCGCGCCCGGCTTTTTTTTGTATTTTTAGAGGAGACGGGGTTTCACCATGTTGGCCAGGCTGGTCTTGAACTCCTGACCTCGTGATCCGCGCGCCTCGGCTTCCCAAAGTGCTGGGATTACAGGTGTGAGCCACCGCGCCTGGCCTATTGTCTATATTCTAAAGTTTGGATAATTTGGATATGGTATAGTTTATGTGGCCATTTTCTTTTGGTGAACATGTAGGTTGTTTCTAGCTTTTCACTATTGGAAACAGTGCTGCATCCTTGTGTATGCTTTCTGCATGAGTGATATTTCTCTAGGATAGGTACTGTAATTATATGCTTGTCTATTTTTTTGTGTTTTAATTTATTTAATGTCTATGTTTCCTGTTACAATATAAGCTCCATGAGGGAAGGAATCCAATTTGTTTTGTGCCTCACTCTTTAATTACTATCCAGCCAAGTGCTTGGGAGAAAGGAGAGGTCAATAAATATATACTGAGTCAATCAGGCTGAAAGATTGGCTGGGACCATGGTGTGGTTTTGCATCCTAAGAGAGGGAGCTTGACTTATTTTGGAAAAGTAAAATATTTTTTTGGAGAATTTCACATAAAGCAGTAGCAGGATGGTTATTAGTGGAATTTAGGAAAAAGTATTCTGGACTAGAAAGAAGGCAGGTACAGGAGATGCGATTATGAGATTATTACACAGGCCAGAAGGAAACAAAGAAACATGGGTGGTGAGAATAGAAAAGGTACATTTCAGAGAGATTAGAAGGATAGGATTTATGAGATTTACTAACTAGCTATAAGGGGTGTAGTAAAGAAGGCATAGAAGGAAAGTTGATTTCTAGCGTAGAACATTTTAATTTTACAAACATTTATTCTCTCTCCCAGCTCCATGGAAAAAGTACTCACTAATTGCTGTTGGTATATTAATTTGTATTACATTTTCTTCCCCACTTTCTTTTTTTTTTTGAGACAGGGTCTGTGGCCCAGGCTGGAGTACGGTGATGCCATCTTGGCTCACTGCAGCCTTGACCTCCCCGGGATCAAGAGATCCTTCCACCTCAGCCTCCTGAGTAGCTGGGACCATGGGTGCCAGCCACCATGCCCTGCTAATTTTTTTTTTTTTTTTATTGAGGCGGAGTCTTGCTCTGTCCCCCAGGCTCACTGCAACCTCCGCTCCCTGGTTCATGCCCTTCTCCTGCCTCAACCCTCCCGAGTACCTGGGACTACAGGCGCCCGCCACTAAGCCCGGCTATTTTTTTTTGTATTTTTAGTAGAGACAAGGTTTCACTGTGTTAGCCAGGATGGTCTCGAACTCCTGACCTTGTGATCCTTCCGCCTTGGCCTCCGAAAGTGCTGGGATTATAGGCGTGAGCCACCGTGCCCGGTTTCCCTTTCAAAAGAGATTTCAGCTGGGCGTGGTGGCTCACGCCTATAATCCCAGCATTTTGGGAGGCCAAGGCGGGCGGATCACCTGAGGTTAGGAGTTCGAGACCAGCCTGGCCAACATGGTGAAACCCTGTTTCTACTAAAAATACAAAAAATTAGCCGGGCATGTTGGCGGGCGCCTGTAATTCCAGCTACTCAGGAGGCTGAGGCAGGATAATTGCTTGAACCCGGGAGGTGGAGGCTGCAGTGAGCCGAGGTTGTGCCATTGCACTCCAGCCTGGGCAATAAGAGTGCAACTCCATCTCAAAAACAACAACAAAAAAGATTTACAGTCTGGTGAAGAAGAGGGTCCTGAATACAGGTATACCAAGAACTCAAGGGAGTGACACAGGTGGGAGGAAACTAGCCCTCAGGCAATCAAGTGAAACACTGTATTGCTGTTCCAGAATGTGGGGAGGGGAGGACAGTGGTTGCGGACGTTTCAACCTTGCCCCAGAGCCACACATGACCGACTGGTAAACATCCTGGAAATAGGGGGTCAAGAAATATGCATCAGTGTCAATTTTTAGAGTTGAGGAAATTTAGGTTGGTGATAAAGGGGGAGTCTGACCTTGGGTTCAGCGGGTGCATTGGCTTCATTGTAGTCGGGAAAGTAGGGAAACAAATTGTTAGCTGTGTGACCTCAGGCAGGTTATTTAATAATCCTGAGCCTTAGTTTTCTCTTTTCTCTTCTTTTTTTTGAGACAGGGTGTCACTCTGACGCCCAGGCTGGAGTGCAGTGGCGCGATCTCAGCTCACTGCAACCTCCGCTTCCCTTTGTATTTTTAGTAGAGACAGGGTTTCATCATGTTGGTCAGGCTGGTCTCGAACTGCTGACCTTGTGATCCACCCACCTCGGCCTCCCAAAGTGCTGGGATTACAGGCGTGAGCCACTACACCGGGCAGGACTCCAACTTCTTACAGTTTGTCATGTCCTCTTTGTTAAACCAGGATGGGGTCTTTTGGGAGATATTAATATCTCTTGGGAAAGAAACACTTGACGTTCAATGGATCGTTTGGTTTTATTTCCATTTCCTTTGGTGGCTTCCCAGTGCTCTTGGAATAAATCCCAGAGTCTTAGCATGGCCCACCAGATCTTGACAGCCATGTTCTCAGGACTTTTTTGTTTTGTTTTGTTGTTGTTGTTTTTTGTTTCATTGTTGTTTTCTGAGACAGGATCTTACTCTGTTGCCCAGGCTGAGTACAGTGGCATAATCTCGGTTTCTTGCAGCCTCAGCCTCCCTGGCTCAAGTGATCCTCCCACCTCATCCTCCTGAGTAGCTGGGAGTATAGGCACACAACGGCTAATTTTTTATTTTTTTGTAGACATGGGGTCTCACTATGTTGCCCGGGCTGGTCTCAAACACCTGACTCAAGCAGTCCTCCCAACTGTCACTCCCAAAGTGCTGGAATTATGAATTACAGACGTGAGCCATCTCGCAAGCCATCTCGCTCAGCCGGGAACTTTGTTTTTATTCTAAGATGCATGAGGGTCATGACATAACCAGACAACGACTTTTGAAAAGGTCAATTGTGGCCGCTTAGAATGGGACGGGCTACACATTTCTGCCCTGTAAACACATGGACCTTGCATGTAGAGACGAAATCAGCAGTTGGAAATGTGTTTTGGGAGCTGAGGGGAGAGTTCCAGGTGGGAAATATGGACATTAGGAGCTTTCCAAATATCGATGGCAGGTTGAACCCTCGCACTGGAGGAAATCACATGAATAAGAAAGTGTTGCTAGCATTGGGCCCTGGGCATGTCAGCACCTGGAAGTCAAGGAAAAGAGTGTGAAGAAGGAGCCAAGGGGACTGGCAGGGAGCAGCCAGCGAGGACTGACGGAGATCAGGAGAGCAGGGAGACCCAACTGCAAGGCAGGAAAGAGCTCTATCAAGTGTTGCAGATGTGGCAAATACTAGGGAACAGAGAACCGATCACTGATATCCTGCTGCAAGGAGAGTCAAATCCCCGGTCTTCACACAGGCCTGCCTTGATTTCTTGCTCCTCTGTCCCTCCCCTGTCTTCATTCCATGGCCCCCAGACACACTGGCTGCCTTCCAGTTCTTTCTCCAAGCTTGGCTGTCTTCATCTTTGGTCCTTCTCACCTTCTGTTCCCTCTGAATGAATGGAATGGAACACTCCTCCCCATCCTGGTATGATTTGCCACCTGACTTCCTGGGAGGTCTCTGCTCCTCAGGGAGCCTCAATCTAAAACAGCAGGCTTTTCCCCTCTCCTATGACCCAGTCCCAGCAGGTTGCAAATATAACTACCGGTGTGTTGTCTGCTTCCCTCAAGAAGATAAGCCCCAACGGGACAAGGATTTCATTTGTTTTGTTTACTGTTCTGTCTCCCATGCCTAGAACAGTGCCAGGGCCCCCAAAACTCTAGGCTCACAAGCTTTGTAGTGTGTGTCATTTCAATCTCCAGAGTCTTGAAGAAATGTGACTATTACTTATATAAGTAACACAAACAATTATTATAATTGTCTTCTTCATCATCTTCACCATTCCCCTTTTATAGATAAAGAAACTGAAACCCGAGAGAGATTAAATAATATTCTAGGGTTATGCAGCTCTCCAGAGGTAGAGTCTGAGTATCTGAGCCCAAGTTATTGGAGAGAAGATGTTCATAACCAGGACACTATGTCAGAGCCTCCCCTTCTCCTCCCCCTCCCAGGGAACTAGGGGTTTTAAACCACTCTCAGAAAGAACAGAAGCCAAGTTCTTGAAGAGAATGAGAAAGGGGGTGCTAGGCGAGGGGAACCCCAGGGCTGAAGGCTCTAGGTCAGAGAGAAGGCTGGAGTTTAGATGCCTCAGTGAAGGGCTTGCCAGGACTTGAGGCTGGAGTTAGGCAGGGACCAGATCTGCAGAGCTGGTGGGGCAAGCTATGGAGTTTTTTTTTTCCCTCAAGGCAATAGGAAGCCATTAAGGGGTGGTGAACTTACCTGATATCCATGGTAAAAGACTTGGGTCTTTTTGGGTAAAAGTCTTGGATTATAGGTAGAGAAAGCATTAAGGGAAACCTAGAAAGGAAGAAGTTTGGAGAAACCTGCATATACAGTACTGTCTCTGTCTGGAGGAGAACATGTGATGGAGCTGACACCCTTCCTTCCCTTGCATTTGGGTCCCCATGCTCTCCTGAGGTCCCTCAGACCTCACTACCTGCTCCCTCTCAGTCCCCTTTGATCTCTTTCTCTTCTCCTTGACTTCAGGTGCTGAACCACCCAAGGGCCCAATACTAGCACCTCTTTCGGGCGATTTTATCCAGTCTGATGGCTCAACATGCCATCAGTATTTGGAAAGCTCCTAAATGTACATAATTCTCACTGGGAACTCTCCCTTCCCAACACATTTCCAACAGCAGACTCCACGTTCACGTGCATGGCACCTGCCAGTGGTACCTGGTGTAGGCTTTTGTTAGAGATAAAGATAAATGGACACAATTGAGACATATGAAGGTTTGCAAGGTCTGTGTAGGGTGGAGTAGATGGAGATGAAATATCCTGATTAGATTTTAAGATTTTGGCCTGAGATTATAATGATGATTGAATTTCAATTAATGTTAGTTACCTTCTTCTTCCCCTCCGTCCCTCATTCCAAAGCTTCCTGTTTGGAATATCTAATGAAGGCAGAAAACTTTAAAGAGGTGTTCCCAGTGTTGTGTTTTGTGTGCAATTTTTAAGGAAGTTTAAATTAACATTTTGAGTGAAGGTAATTTCAGAAAACTATGCAGAATATTAGAGGAGTCATGAGTTGTGCTTGCAGTGGGGGAGGGCACTCATCAAATAGGACAAATCCAGTTAAAAAATGCTGTCAACCTTATCAAGATTGACTAATCCAATCAAGTTGGGAAGGTACTGAAACCTTTATTTAAATTAAGCTTTATTCTTGACCCCTCCCTTTTTGCTGTGCTTATAAAAACCAGCAATCACATCTCTTCCAGTATTGTTCGGAGCCAGGTAGACTGAAGTCCTACGGAGTTATCAGGTTCCAGACCCTGCCTTCTCTTCTGAAAGGTAAGTTCTGCTATATATCTATATATCTATATCTATTTTTTTATTGTATATTATTGTGATACTTTACAGAGGAGTGACTTGCATGGGATCAAGAAACTTAATAGAAAAGAGCAATGTGGTGCTCCTTTGAGCTATTTGTTATTCCTACTTACCTTAGTGCATTTAGTCTTGTTCAAAGGGCTGTCCCTGTTTCCTTCTCAAATGTCCTTTGTAGTTTGCAGATGCTGGCAGGTTTGCCTAACTTTTTCATGTTCTTTTCCTGCTAACTCCTCACTGCAGTTTTTCAGGTTTTCCTGCTCTGAACACTGAATTCTTTTACGTCCCGTATCTATGTTGGCTCTGTTTCAGCTCCAGGGATTTACACACAGTTTCCAAATAGTTTTTCTATAATAGTTCCACAGTAAAATAAAGTCTTGTGAAATAAGAAGATCATACCTCACTCTGTTCTTCTAATTAAGGGTGAGTCTCAAAAGAGGATTCCAGTAAGTGTTAAATACAGCAAATCAGAAGTTTTGTTTTTTTCTTTTTTTTTTTTTTTTTTTTGTTATGTTACTAGATCTGAGCATGCTGTGACTGGCAGGATCTGGATAGAAAATCAGATGTTGGCTAAACGAAGAGGCCTTATATCACTAGGATTAAATTAGAGATAATGGTGTGATTTTATAAGCGCATACTAGGAAATATGTCTTAAGAAGGGCCTGTTTGGATAATTGTGAAAAATGAGGTGTAGCTGATGTTTGCTGCATTGAAACAAGGTGAAGTGGGGCTTTTCTGCCCCTTCTCCAAGTACCATGTGCAGAGCTTTTCTTTTGGTTCCATTCTTTGTTTTTGTTGCTGGCATCTAGTAGCACCTGACTCCTTTAGAGATGGCCTAGGCAGGGAGTGATGGCGAAGCTGGATTTCTTGTGGGTGGAGCTAAGTGTAGGAAGACCAACGTTCGATTTTCAATTTTCACTTCGTGCAATATGAGTTCCTAGCTTTTATTACAAAACCAAATGTTTCCAGTGTTCTCCTGTTACTTTTGGAATTTCCATATTTTAATTGTTTGAACTATACATGCTTTCCAAATAAATGGGAAGTATGAGTCTCACATTCTAAGGGAAGAATGTGTCTCAGGGAAGCCCTCCCGGGCGAATTCAGATCCCTCTATGTCCTTCTGAAAACACAGTATGTATTTGCAACCTAGCAGTCAGTCACTGGCAGAATTTTGCAACGATTTCCCAGTTTCGTTGGCACGACTCCAGGACAAGGTTCTTTGTAATTCTTTGCTCAAACATAAGGAGGATCACATATAAATAAAACTCTTAGCAGATAGATCACTGAATATAATCATCTTTCAATTTTAAAAACTACAACATAATAAGGCCCTCTCTTTTTTTTTCGAGGGAGGCGGCGAAACAGTAACAAATCATGATGCTATAATGTGAACAAAGTGGTAGCTTTGGAGGGCACGGGGAAAACAAGCACAACCGTTTTTGCTCAGAAAATAATTCAGTAGCAACAAGGTCTGAGAGCCAGGAATCTCCTTGTTCTTACTGAAACGATTATTTGTCAAAATATTTGATTGTTTCCCGATTCCCCCTGAAAAGTTTGGACTTTTCTTTTTGCTCGATTCTGACACTAGAATCTTTAACTATCAGTGCTATTGTGTTTACAGCATTCAAGGTCTCAGAGTTCAAAGGTTATCCATTAACATGTAGAATGAGGCTACACTTAAGGCTCAACCTGGTTCCACTTGTTCATAGTTTCTTTGTTGTGTAGCAAGGCTCATAGTCATTTGTTTTCATAAAGTTAAATGAAGTTTCTTGTTTATGAAGTGTTTTTGGACTGTGTTTTAGAATGTGACAAGAAGATTAAAAAATGTATTTTAAAGGAAGGTATTCATCTTTCGTCAGAAAAGGAATTCTAATACTAAAAGTGATCAATATCAGTGGACTTGAGTGAAAAAAAATTCACCCAATTTAGTTTTTTCGTGCTGGCCTAAGAATCTACTGGCACTGCTAATTAATTGTGAGTAACTGATTCGCTTCCTTTTTAAAAAAGACTAGCCAGACCATATGTGAGGTTAGTAGTTATATATAAAATGACAGCAAAACATGACACTTGGCAAATTCTTCCCCTTTGCTGAGCTGTCTTCTCCAATTCCTTTTCCTATTTATTAAGATTGCATTGCTCACCGGCTCCGGATCGTTTCTGTAGTGCGTTCTTTTGATTTAGGAAATAGATATTTTAAATGCTTTTCTTGATGTGTTTTAAAGTTTTTTCAGTTTGGATATGCCGAAGGCCAGTAAAAAAACAAGTATTTGGCTATTTTGTTGATAGCGACTTGCATAGATCCATTTCACATTTGCATTAGTTTGCATTTTGGGGTAGAAAAATTGTGGATGTGCTTGTTATGTCTATGGTTCCTCGAGGCTTACTTAAAATGGGGAAATATCACAGGCCTTAGGAATCAGAATCTTTTTTTGTCCTTTTTTTCAGTAAGGAAAAAAAAACAGTTGGGAAACGCTTTACATGAGTTGTGCGTAGGGAGGAGGGGAAAGGGTAGCGGTTTTTTGTTTTTTTTTTTGTCCCCACTTTTTTTGTCCCCGGTTTCCTCCAAATGGATTTCTATCGAAACCAAGTAGATTCTTGGAACCTAGGCTAAGTTTAGAAATCTCAAGTTAGAATAGCGCAAACCCAGCCCTTCCAGAAAAAAAAAAAAAATCAGAACAATTAGCTTTCTGAAGATACTCATTTAAAAACTGTTTATCTTCTCGACCTTCCTCACGCTTGAAGAAAATCTGAGGTGTTTTTCGCGCAAAGCTGCCTTCTAACCCGCGCGCAACGGCGTTAAGGTTTTTGTTTGTAATTCGGGGTGACCCAGGGGTTCGGGCCCCTCCCCTCGCCCGGGCACACCTTGCAGAGGAGGGGGCGGCGGGAACGGGGCCGGGGTCTGCGCCTGCGCACACCCTCGCGGGCCCCCCCCCCCCCGTACCTGTCACGGCTACCGCCGCGGCGCGCGCCCGCCACGTTAAGCCGGATGGCGGGAGGAGGGGTGCGGGGCGGGGGGCGCGGGGAGGGTGGCACGGCGCGCGCGTGCGCGAGAGTCGCCGCGCGAGAACTGGGAGTGAGCGCGCTCGCCCCTCGCTCGCGTCCCGGAGGCGGAGTCTGTGGCGGTGGGCGGAGCGGGGGCGCGCCTATGCTAGTCACGTGGGCGCTGGGCGGGGCCGGGGCGGTGCGGGGCCGGGCCGGGCGGCCGGTGAAGGCAGGAGGCGGGGCGTCTCCGAGCCGCGGGGCCGAGGGAGGGCGCAACAGCTGCTCCCTCAACACTTTCTGACCCAACAGTCCCCCAGCGCCGGACGCGCCGCGCCCCGGCGGCTCTAGGGACCCCCCGCGCCTGCACTGTCCCCGCGCGGACGAGTAGGGGGCGCCCGCGCCTTTGCCCCCCGTGCGCACCCCCGCCCCGCTCACCTTAGCCCCGCGCCCGAGGTGAGCCCGGCCCCTAAATCCTCCGGGCGGGGGCGGGGGTGGGGGTGGGGGACGCTCCTTTTTTGTTGGGGGGGGATTCTTGGAGGCGCGAAGGCACTAGGCGCCTCGGTGGATGGCTGCATCCCTCGCCCGGGGCTCCCCGCGTCTTTTGGGGGGCCGGGTGCGGACGCGGAATCCGGGAGGTGTCCGCACAAAAGGCCGAGAGAAACTCCGCGACGCCTCCCTCCCTCCCTCCGCCCTCCCCGCCCCCTCCCCTCCGCGCCCGCTCCTCCTCATTCAAACCCGGCCGGCCCGAGTGGTGTCAGCTCAGTCCCGGCCGCCGCCGCGCGAGGAAATGGCCGAGGAGCCGGAGCCGCAGGTAAAGGGGGCGCGCCCCCCGCCCGCGCCAGCCGGGGCCCCTGCCCGGTCCTGCGGAGGCTCCCGCGCCGCCCCCGAGGCGCCCGGCTCTCGTTGTCTTGTCCCCCCCAGAATGACCTCAGTTCCCCGTCTCAGCTTTCTATCCGCTCCTCTAGGGCGCCCCCTCCCCAGCCGGCTCCTGCGCTTCCGCCCGCGGGAAGGTGCGGGCGATCCCGGGCTGCATCCGCTCTTGGCCGTCACACTCACGCCGCACGATTCAGAAGGGCTTGGGGTGCGGGGTCCCCTGAATCTCCGCCGGGAGCGGGGGTCCGGGGGGTCTGCGGGGGTGGGCGGTGGGGGGCTGTTCCGAAAAGTTGGGTCGCCCCGCGCGGCCGGTCTCCCAATTTGCCCAGTCGGCCCTCGGGGCGCGGGCGGAGGGGGGACGTCCCTGTGGGGTCCCCCGCGATGCCCCGGGAAGGGCCGGGGCAAGTTGGAAATGGCCAAAACAATGCGTCCGGAGGGGCATCCCCCGTAAACAATGGCCGGGACGGTCCACACGGGCCGGGCGGAGGGCGCGTCTAAGGGACCGCGGGAGGGGCTGGGCCTCGCCGCGGACGCCGACGCGCGCCCCGTGACTCCCTCGGGTGCCCAAAAATCTGTCCCCGGGAGTCCCGGGGCGCCTGGTCATCCCTGAGCAGGGATGCACGGGGCTGCATTTCCTGGATGTGTGCGATAAGGTGGCTTTTTTTTTCTTCCTCTAATTTTAAAGATTTTTTTTAAGTCTTAATGTTCTATAAACACTTAAAGAATATCTTTACAACTCAATTCTAGTGGAACACCCAAAGCCAGCTGGAAGCAGAACTGGGAACTCTAAAGGGCAGGAAGGATTGAAATGCTAGCCCAAAACTGCTGCTGTTTTTTTTTCTTTTCTTTTTTTTTTTAAAGGGAAGTTTCTGCCAGGAGGTGCCGAGTGGTGAAACCGCTCGGTTTCAGATGCACAGCCCTCTTGTCTCTCGATTTGGCCCCGACTGCGAGCCAGACGGGATGGTGGAGGGGCGGAGGACGCTGCTGGGGGCCCGGGAGGCTGGATTTGGGGCTGCCTGGGCGGTCCCGCCCGAGGGGCAAGACCTGGCACGCGGGGCGCGCGCCGGAACCTGGGTCCCGGGGTTTGGGAAGACTTTCAGGGCCCCGGTTGGAACCCACATTTTGGGATTCTGGGTAGGGCCACCGAAGGGAAGGCGCATTATTGGGCGGGTGGGGGTGGGGTGAGCAGGCGGGGAGTTTTCCGCCAGGTTTAGTTACAGGAGCTAGAAAAGGCCACTTCTGGGACCCTGGCATCCGGGCCAACCTGAGAGCCCCAGAAACTTTTTTTTTCTCTCCCCCCCCCCCACCCCTCAGAAAAGGATAGGCATTTCAGGTTTAAGGCGTTGGTGTATTGTTCCACTTCGAAATTCCTTGAGCCTCAGTTTGTCTTCCTGAATCGGCCTATGGGACTTGGAGCGTTGAACATTCTTAGAACACGGAGGAAGTAAATGGCGGTTGCAGTGGTCCACTGGCCAGTTTGGGGGTCCTGTATTATTGGCCAGTGTGTGTCCTACAGCGTAGCTAGGTTTCTTAGTTTTCTAGATCGTTGGAAGCATTAAGCTGTATGTTTTAAGAAGCCTAGGTCTGATTTAGTTCAGGTTGATTCAATTATGTCTTCATCGCTTTTGAGTTGGTTGAATGACTTGACATGAGATTAAGCTCAACAAAAGAAAAGGCGAGGTAGCAACAGCTGCCGTCCAGGCCTGGCCACTAGGTAGGGGTCTTAGGAGGCCTTTCACCTTCTCTTTTGTATATGTCAAGAAGGACATTTACAATGTTCTTATTTTACTGTACTTGTTCCCCTGAAGTGGATGTTCTTTCTTGGTATCAAACAAGACTTAAAATGCTAAGTTTTATGATACTTAGACAATGAGTAATAGATGTAGTTTCTAAAAGCCTTTATGTGTCTGCAGTGACAAGTGCAGAGGAATAACCTCATTGCTTTTTGTCTGAAAATATAACAGGCAAGCCACTAGTTTGTGCTTACTTAGTTAATACGTGCTAAGAACTTTAAGGTGTGTCCTTAATGGTAGATAACTTTTTTCCTTCTGAGAAGTCATATTTATTTTAGATATTGTTTTGTTCAGTGTTCTAGAGACTAACAGTGTTTCGTTTTGTTTCTTAACCCTGATGTTGCTGCCATTTTTAATCAGTTATATTTAAATTCAAGAGGCAGTGACTTCTTTAAAATTCAGTTGTCAGTAGTTACAAGGCAGATTTATCGTTTATTTTAGTTGTTAGAATAGGATTAATAATCTGGAATTTTAATTATTTGGCGTGATGAGGAAAGCTAGTTCTTTAGAATTGTGTCTTTATTTGCCTACAGAAGGAGGAAGTAGAGGACAAGATATGACTTTTATTGAAGGACATACACTTTTTTCTTTAGTGTCCCACTTCTTTTAATCCTTTTGTCTTCACAACACTTTTCTAACGCTTTGCAGTTTGACCTTTGCTGTTTTTTAATAACTTGTGAGATCGAAGTTTAGCAGTTGTGTTGGGTTCCTATTCCCTTTCACTTCTTACTCAAAAAAAGGAACTAATACACCACTTAGAAAAAATTTGTAGAAAACTTTTCTCCCCTTTACCCTGAGGAATCTATTTTGGTAACAGGTCAAAATTTTTTTCCAGGTAGTAGGGGAGGAAGGAGGAGCCGTGAAGGTTTTGACTTTGACTGCCTTTACTTTTTTAAGGTGGGGGTAGATTTGCATTTTCTTTGTGAGCCTCCATTTTTGGCAGGAAAACTTCAGGGAGGAGTAGGAGCCCCTAATCCCCTTCCAGTGGACTTGTTTTGGAGGAAATCTGAAAATAAGACTTAATCATCAAGTCACTTATAAACTGATGAAATAATTAAGGAATATAATGGCCTGGCAATGACTAAGTCCTTCTATCTCCTCATTGCAGATACATGTTAGTCACTTTTTTCTCTCTTAACAACATTTATTATGAAATGGCATGTTTTCGCCACAGCAGGGTAGCCATTTCCCAACCCCGGAGCACTCTTAATTCTGAGATGCCTGATTAGAGCCTCAGGGGTCCCAAAAGATGTGCTGTTTTCCCACTTTATAAAATTACATTCTTTTCTCACAGTTGTCACAAACATGATATTGGTTGATAAGAACTTTGGAGTAGTTTTAATGACTCTTGACTGCCTAAAAGATGCCACTTTAAAAAAGGAGCTACTTCTAGCTGACTCTGTTTGAAAGTAAATGATTGGACCCTTTTTATGTTTTATATGAAGCTTTGTTTCCATTTGCTTAAAAAAAATACAAATTGTCCCATCTCCTGTATGCTCATATGGCCTGTATGTTACGGATTTTGAGGTTGCTGGGTATGATTTGTTTTAAATGGTTCCTTCCTAATTTCCCATTTCAGTTTAATTCCTGAGCAGAATGTTTAATGAATGAATTGGGAAGGTGAAGCTGAAGGACTGAGCAGTGGCTGTTTTCAAGCCTTAGAATTAGAAAGTAGGAATGAAAAACATGAGACAGTTGCATAAACTGAGTATTCCACTAATAAATAAATGTAATAAGATTTTAAATCCAGTTACTACCATTGAAATCTAAAAACAATAGTTTTTAGATGATTGGGATGTTAAAAAATAAAAGCCTGAAAAGTATTTACAGAACAGCTACCAAAATGGAATTAAAGGAATCTCAATCTTGTTAAATATTCTAAAGAGTGAAGGGTTTGGTTACAGCATGTAAATTAAACTTGAGACAATGGCAGGTGTGGGGGGGTCTTGATCCGCACACCTCATCTCCAGATTTTGCGGGGGGGGGAGGGGTGTTAACTAGTTTAAATGCACATGGAAGAAAAAAAATTATTGCACAAAGATGGCAGGAAATTTCTTAAATTCAGGTGAAGGAAGCCTGATTGATTATTGAATATCACGTAATGGCCTCATTTTAGAGGCAGTATAAAAACTTTTCTGAAATGCTCATGTTCTTGGAGTAAGGTGAACTAACTGGGTTATTTTTTCCCCAACCAGTAATAACAGACAAATTTGCAGTGGTATCTGGGGCAAAGGTTTTTGAATTTAGACCACGAGGAGAGATAGAAATCTGACTTTAAGGAAGTGGAAGAACAGGGACCATTCTTTCCTAAAATCTGCAGCTCACGATGACATGCTCAATTCTTGTACACATCTATCTTCCAGATAAATAGGGGGGAAGCCCCCGCTAGCCAGCTGCCGCCACATATTACCCTTTGATATTTAACGTTGGAATGCTTTCCATTTGAACATTTGTTGACTTGACTGTTCTGAACATCTCCATTACTTCCTGCCCAGGGTATCAGCATAACTGAGTTACTGGAAATTAGGGGACAGTTTGGTAATTTTATGATAAAGTTGAGAAATAAAGTTACTAAACCTGAAAAGACAGCTGAAGAAGTTGTATGAGAGAGTTAGTTGGATTCCTTATTTAGTCTTTGTTCTTGATTAAGCTTTACAAAACTTGATTCTGACCTCCACATGACCGTACTTCCTATAGAAAAGCTCCCCTAGACTCAGAAGCTAGGTTTTTAACGGATTCGTGTAGTGTTTCTGTATTGGTGTTATTTTCTGGTGTGTCTGGAAACCTTTGGAATTTAAGAGGTAGTTAAATGGACTGGAAATGTAGACTCTAGACGTTTCTTGAATCAGCATTAGGAATAATAGTTACTTTCACTAATACCTGTATCAAATAAGGATAACATAAAGCATCTCAGTTATACTGAATAAGTGTTTTTCCTTCTTTTGTAATCAATATAGAGTTTTTTTTCAGTTTATAAATCTGCTGAACAATGATTGTATTATTAATTGAAAGGAGACTTTTCCCCTTGATTTTGAAAGCAAACAGGTGACTGGAAAGAGCCAGATATACAACTTTAGTATGTAGTCAGCAAAAGATAGGATGGGGAGGGGAATATTTAAATCTTGCAGAACGATCTTATGCCTTAAAAGGCATTGCCTAAGCTTGTATTTAACTAGGTTAGTTGAATTGTGTTTAATTCAGAGCACTCACTGGAAAAAGTGGTATGGTGTAGTGGTCTAGTAGTGGGCATAGTTATTTGTGTGTGTGTATATATATAGATAGATGTGTGTATACACATGTTCAGTGTTTTCATGGCAGAGAGTGCAGGTAAAGATAGAACAGTTTATTAACAGTCAATTAATTTGCTGAAATCATTTTTTTTTTTGGTGCAGTTAGGCCTGTCAAATTTTTACAGATATTTAAGGTTGTACTGATTAAGTAGTAGTAATAGGAGAAGCGGATAGCAATGCTTAATCTTGCTTAATTAAAGTTTTTAAAAATTCACTTTCCTTATAACTTTTTTTCAGATCAGGATGTTTTTAAAAACCATTTTGCAGATGACAGTCTCTAATTAATATGTTATACTTTAAGTTCTTACTAAGATCCCTATACTGACCTTAACTGATTTAGGATGAATTCAGGCAGTTTCTAGTTAATGACACTCAAATATGCTATATGATTATATTTTTATAGTACTTTGGTCTCTAATCCTATTTAAAATTGGTAATTCATGAACAATTTCAGCAAAATGAAATTATTTCCTTTACAAGCTTCCCAGGTTGAAGAGTTTAGGTTGTAACCTTAAATATAAACTTTGAATATTCTAGTCTTTCTCTTTCGCTTAACTTGGAAGCATCTTTCCACAGCTATATTAGGAAAGTTGGGTTGACCATTTAACCTCATGGGTGTGACCCCTAGTAATTTCCTTAAGACAGTGTTGAAGAATTTAGAGCATTAAAAATAAAAAATAAAAAAACCTGTAGCTTTTTGATTGTTAGTAGATGGCTATGCAGAGTTTTCTCCACTTGTCAGATTAAGAAAAAATACTGTGTATAAAATACAGAGGAAAATCTTTCAGAAAAAATGTAAACTTCTAGCCAGGTCTGGGAGATAATTTTGTAGTTTTCAGGGTACAAATACATTGGCCAGAGAATAGCAATTTAAGTTGAATTTTTTAGTAACTCCTTATTTGGACACCTCAGTAACTTGGGAAAAAGTAGCTTTGTTAGCAGTATGACAAATTGTGTATAAATATAATTTTTCTGTGTTTTTGAGGACTTTGAATTACCTTATTGCTTCATATTATGGTGGATACATATTCCATATCAACAATGTAAGATACCTGTTAAGCAGAAGAAACAGGCTGTGCTGTTTCTAAAAGTTAACAGTTTGAGTACATTAGGATGTAAAGAAAAATATTCCCAAGTTACAGTAATCGTCAGCAAAGTGGCTGTTGTACCTAGTTAGTTATACTTAAGCACAGATTACTGTGCGTTTTATTAAGCAGTGTGTAATGTGTCCTACTTGCTAATTTCAAGATCTGCAGGTAGTGGTAGAATTCATAGTAGCTTTAGTCACAAATCAGTGTGTAATTAGTGACCTAAAGAACATCACACTTCTATTCCAGCCTTTTCTAGCAATATGGTTCCTACTGGATTTCAAAGATTATGCTCTGGTAAATTTTAAAATTATCTACTTAAATAATCTCAATATAAGTTTCTTTCAAAATATGGCTATACTCAATAGCCCACTTGCCTTAGGTGTTAGGGGGTATATGAGTTAAGTTCTGTCGTTTACCTGAGTAAAGATTTTAAAATGTTTTTTTTTTTTTTTTGAGACGGAGTCTCGCTCTGTCGCCCAGGCTGGAGTGCAGTGGCGCAATCTCGGCTCACTGCAAGCTCTGTCTCCTGGGTTCACGCCATTCTCCTGCCTCAGCCTCTCCGAGTAGCTGGGACTACAGGCGCCCGCCACCACGCCCGGCTAATTTTTTTGTATTTTTAGTAGAGACGGGGTTTCACCATGGTCTCGATCTCCTGACCTCGTGATCCACCCGCCTCGGCCTCCCAAAGTGCTGGGATTACAAGCGTGAGCCACCGCGCCCGGCTTTAAAATGTTTTTAAACATTGGAAAACATTTTTGTGAAGTACTTTTCAGTAAGTTTAGCGTGTTCATAACGCTCACTTTCTTGGAAACTAGAAGCATGTAGATGATAGTGTTGGATTATAATATCCTCCTTTTCCCCTCCAGTTCTTTGTCGAGAAAGACAATTTCCTTTATCAGCAGTGCCATCGGTTTACTGCTGCCTTCTGTGTGCAGGAGTGTGGAGAGCTGGAGGCTTCTGGGAAGGCTTGTGTTTGGTGCACACACGCCATTCAATTGGAATGGTGATTTGCTGTTAGTAGATTACAATTTCTATTTTGCTGTATTCTGTTATTAACGTCTCTATCGTTAAAACCACTTTAACGATTACTGATGAGCAAATTGGTTTTAAGCGATGTAAACCTGGTTTAAAGTATTATTCATTGTTTTAGAGTTTAAGAAAGTCTTTTGTCTAGTATGTTAGCAGCTTCTAAGTCAAGAGCTGAAGGCATTTGATGTCAGAGATAGCCCTAGGATGCCCAGCATTTTTGTTTTGGAGGGTCATAAGGAGAGTGAGTATAAATCCAAATAGTGCAGTTTTTTTTTCCTTGTGCTGATCAACTTTATGGTGTGATTAAATACGATTTTTTTTTATTACGCTCTTGAAATTGCACTCTTGGAAGTTGCAGAATGGCAGTTAGATGGCAGTCACTGATAGCCATGTAGAAGTTTTGATGAACATGCAAGTTAATTTTAATTCCTGATCAGTTATGGTTAGTGACTGTGGCCAAACATGTGCGTACTGATTCTACACGTGTGCTAATTCCGTGACGTTTATTCACCAGCTATGTGTTGAGTGCCTAATCCTGTGTCAGGCACCTTGTTCCAGGCATTGGGGGCAGCAGTGGACAAGGCAACAGAGTCTCCATCCTGAGGTGTTACTCTTAGAAAAAGACAGTTACAAGCAAACAAACAGGATGGTTTTAGATCTGGACAGAGGTTTTCAGAGGAAGTCATCCTTAAGCTATCACAATGCTTTGGGGATAGGGTGTGCTGGGTAGTCAGGGATGGCACATTTGGGGTGCCTAAGGATTGCTGTGACCCTGGGAGCCTAGGACAGTTGGTCACAATTGACTATCAGAGTCAGTCTCAGAAGCTTCCCTGGAGAAAGAATTGCTGCTGTTTTGCCAGGAGGGTTTCCTTCCCCATCTGACCACACAAGAAGACCCCTTGGCCTAGAATGCCTGCCCTTATCTCCAGGTCTCCCAGGCTGTTCACCCTCCCAGGCAAAGTGGAAGCTTCCTCTTAAGTTTCCCACTGAACCTCCTTCATTGTCCACTGCAGTGAAATAATCCTACAAGGTCTTGTATGGAGAGTGATGGTAACTTCTTTAACACAGATAATTGAGAATTGGAACCAAAACATCTTTCTATTAATAAATATTTTCAGTAACTAAGTTATGCTGTTGCCCTGAGTGGGAAATAATAAAGTTACACTCCATCATATTTCTTTTTTTTGGGGGGCGGGGGAGAAAAGTCACGCTCTGTTGCCCAGGCTGGAATGCAGTGGCGCGATCTTGGCTCACTGCAACCTCCACCTCCTGGGTTCAAGTGATTCCCAAGTAGCTGGGATTATAGGTGTGTATCACCATGCCCTGCTAATTTTTGTATTTTTAGCAGATAAGGGGTTTCACCATGTTGGCCAGGCTGGTCTCCCATCTCCTGGCCTCAAGTGATCCACCCACTTCGGCTTCCCAAAGCATTGGGAGTACAGGTGTGAGCCACTATGGCTGGCCTCACATCATATTTCTAATCCCGAGACTGAGTGTAGAGCTGGTTGTCTCTTTTTGGAAAGGATGTCAGTAGAGAAGTGGAGTTCCCCAAAATTACAGTTTCACATATTAGTCAAGTTTCTAAAATACAGTAATAATGTTGAGAGCTGACATAGGGACTTAGTTGTTATTTTTTTTTTTCCAAATTCTCACCTAACTTTGATTTTGCTAAATAAGGACATTAAAAAAAAAAAACTCCACTATTGCCTATTGCCACTATTTGATTTTTTTAAAAATAAGCATATTTTAGCATCTAAAAGTAGGAAGGTCCTCAAATAAATGAGTCTTTGTTCTTGGCCAGGGAAAACAGCGTTGTCAGAATTTGATAACTGTTTTTCTAGGGTATGTGCTGTTATTCAGTTAAAACCTTGCCTGGGACACTGGCATTCAGTAAATACTTGTTGAATAAGCAAATGAAACTTAAGCTTCTATGTATAGAAACCTAAGTCGCTTCACATTCTGATTAGCAGAGTAATTGAATATTCTTTTCAGTGTGTAGATCTATCCCAGAACCACAGAATGTTGGAACTGTAAAGGCCATCCTACAGTTTAACCAACTGCATTAAATAGATAATAGATGTGGTATGTGGCAGTGACAACTTGAAGGTTGTGACTAGAACCCGGGTCTCTGGAGTGTTCTATTATATCACACCAAGCTGGTCACCAGCCCATGTGTTGATCCTCCATTGTGATAGCAACAAAGAAAAGACTTCAGGACATTCTTTCCTTTACCCTAATCCTTGATCTGCAGTCTTATTTAGAAAAGCTTAAAGATCTAGTTTATTCAAAACTAAAGATAACAAGGAGTATGAGAATTTCTATTATGAGTGTAAAGGAGGAGATGTTTCCTTGGCTTCTCAGAGCCTACAGGCCCTCCTTGCTCTTTAAGGAAGTAGAGAGAGGGAGGAAAGTAAAGTGTGTTTTTGTTTTTGAAGGTTACTTTGCTGGGAGTAGTTTGCCTGCCTTTTGGTTTTCTTGGGTGGAATTAACTGACTTAAGTTTTAAGTAGTTGGGGCTATTTAAAAACAATGCCTAGCCCATGTTTGCCATAAAGGCAGAGGGTATTGGCTTTAGAAGTTAATTCTTCTCTAGGAGCGAAAATTAGCTTCTAAACCAGAAGCAGCAGAGCTAAATAATTTTCCACCTGGTCAGTGCATGATGTGAAAGGTAGATTAAAAAAATGAGAGGACCCATTTTCTGATGAAAGACTAAACCATGTTGAAACAGCCCTGTTGAGGATTTTATTTTAAATCTGTACATTCACAAAGGAGCTTTGTGTATGTCTTTCCCTATTTGTTGTTTGGACTAGGAAGCCGCCCCACCCAGTGCTTGTTGAAGGCAGAAAGTTGTTGAAAGCAAGCCGGGATTTGAACAGTGGATTGAGGTTTCGAATATCCAGTGAACCAAAATGTATCAGGGTTCCCCTGGCCAAGATGAGTGACCATTCTGAGGTGTTTCGTATTTCTTGAATGGGGATTTTAGGAAAAGTTTCTGTATTTCTGTGCTCATTTTGTTGACCTCTGTATGTGCAAAATCTCTAAGGGGGCGTTTGGGCAGTTAGATTTCTTGGATGCAGATTTGTTTGTATATGAAACATTTTAAATTGTTTTGTATACACTGGATTTAAAATAGTTTAGTAAAGTGTTTTAATTTTTTCATCTTAATTTTCACAGTTCTTATAGTCTTTAGATATAGGGAGGCTGTTGATGGCATCCACATGTGCATTTTAGTGGCATTTAAAATGTATTCAGCTGAATTTAACAATGTCTGACCTAAAACTTGACATTTTAGATTTAAGTCAGTAAAGCACTGATTTGAACTGGATTTTAACTGGATGAAATTCTGATTTAATAAGTGTACTGACTGGATAAAATGCCAATGATTTAATTAACAAGCATGTTTAACAGGATGCCCTATATATTAGTTAAAAGTGAAGCAATTGAATTAGGTACCTTCTCTGCTGCGTGGTAAAGACAGTATGACTCACCCACACCAGCCTTCTCTTTGCTCTGAGTGTAGCTAACCGTTTCTGTTTTTTTTCCTCTAGGGTTTGGAAATCCCTTGTCTCCAGGTTGCTGGGATTGACTTCTTGCTCAATTGAAACACTCATTCAATGGAGACAAAGAAGAGAACTAATTCTTTGTGCTGATTCATATTTGAATCAAGGCATTGGGGAGCCTGTATGCCTTGTTTGTGGAAAGAACCAGTGACACCACCACTGAGCTTCCTAAAAGTTCGAAGAAGTTAGAGGACTATATACTTTCTTTTGAACTTTTATAATAGATATTTGCTCTGGTTTTTGAAGCCCAGGGCTGTTAGAGGGGTGAGTGGCAAGTCTTACAAGTGGCCTTATTCTAACTCCAGAAATTTCCCAACGGACCTTTGAGATTATATGCAATCGAAAGTGACAGGAAACATGCCAACTCAATCCCTCTTAATGTACATGGATGGGCCAGAAGTGATTGGCAGTTCTCTTGGCAGTCAGATGGAGATGGAGGATGCCATGTCAATGAAAGGGACCGCTGTTGTTCCATTCCGAGCTACGCAAGAAAAAAATGTCATCCAAATCGAGGGGTATATGCCCTTGGATTGCATGTTCTGCAGCCAGACCTTCACACATTCAGAAGACCTTAATAAACATGTCTTAATGCAACACCGGCCTACCCTTTGTGAACCAGCAGTTCTTCGGGTTGAAGCAGAGTATCTTAGTCCACTTGATAAAAGTCAAGTGCGAACAGAACCTCCCAAGGAAAAGAATTGCAAGGAAAATGAAGAATTTAGCTGCGAGGTATGCGGGCAGACATTTAGAGTCGCTTTTGATGTTGAGATCCACATGAGAACACACAAAGATTCTTTCACTTACGGGTGTAACATGTGCGGAAGAAGATTCAAGGAGCCTTGGTTTCTTAAAAACCACATGCGGACACATAATGGCAAATCGGGGGCCAGGAGCAAAGTGCCGCAAGGCTTGGAGAGTCCAGCAACGATCAACGAGGTCGTCCAGGTGCATGCGGCCGAGAGAATCTCCTCTCCGTACAAAATCTGCATGGTTTGTGGCTTCCTATTTCCAAATAAAGAAAGTCTAATTGAGCACCGCAAGGTGCACACCAAAAAAGCTGCTTTCGGTACCAGCAGCGCGCAGACAGACTCTCCACAAGGAGGAATGCCGTCCTCGAGGGAAGGCTTCCTGCAGTTGTTCAACTTGAGACCAAAATCTCACCCTGAAACGGGGAAGAAGCCTGTCAGGTGCATACCTCAGCTTGATCCGTTCACCACCTTCCAGGCTTGGCAGCTGGCTACGAAAGGAAAAGTTGCCATTTGCCAAGAAGAAGTGAAGGAATCGGGGCAAGAAGGGAGCACCGACAACGATGATTCGAGTTCCGAGAAGGAGCTTGGAGAAGTTTGGAATGCGAATAAAAGCCATTCGGAAGGTTCTGGAAAGGCCAAAACAAATAAGGGCAGTTGTGCAGGCCTCTCCCAAGAGAAAGAGAAGTGCAAACACTCCCACGGCGAAGCGCCCTCCGTGGACGCGGATCCCAAGTTACCCAGTAGCAAGGAGAAGCCCACGCACTGCTCCGAGTGCGGCAAAGCTTTCAGAACCTACCACCAGCTGGTCTTGCACTCCAGGGTCCACAAGAAGGACCGGAGGGCCGGCGCGGAGTCGCCCACCATGTCTGTGGACGGGAGGCAGCCGGGGACGTGTTCTCCTGACCTCGCTGCCCCTCTGGATGAAAATGGAGCCGTGGATCGAGGGGAAGGTGGTTCTGAAGACGGATCTGAGGATGGGCTTCCTGAAGGAATCCATCTGGGTAAGCTGCCCTGTCTCCGTCCCGTGCTGTTCCGCCTGTGTCTGTCTGTCTCCCCCTCTCTGTTCCCATCTCCAGACAAGGGTGGCCAGGAGTGGGGTTTGGAGAGCCAGAGTCAAGTCCAGGCTCTTTTTGGTATCACTCTGTGTAAGTCATTTAATCTCTCAGGGCCTTAATTTTCTCATTTCTGTAATAACAGGGTTGAGTTAAGAGGTCTCCTTATTCTGAAAATCCTTTTTTTTTTTTAAAAACGTTTAACGTTTTGCTCACGAAACACACTTTTTTTTTTTTTTTGATAACTTGTGCATCCAGCCCAAATGCACTGGTTCTTAACTGGGGCGATTTTGCTCCCAGTCAATATCTGGCAATGTCTGGAGGCATTTTGGTTGTCATACTGTGTGTGTGGGTGTGTGCATGCACGTGTGCGTGCGTGCGTGCCTGCTGGCATCCAGTGGGCAGAGGCCAGGGATGCTGTTCAGTATGGTACAGTGCGCAGGACAGCCCCATCATCAAAGAATTATCTGGTCCCAAATGTCAGTAGTTTCAGCATTGAGAGACCCTAGCCTTCACTTAAGTTTTTCTGGCATTCCTGATCTTATCTGTAGTGAATTTCTAATGGCCATAAAAGGTACTGGGAGTGATGATCAACTAGAGCCAGTAATATTATTTGGGCAGCCATTTGGTGCTGTCCAAAACCCTGTCTTTTCTGTCTGGCAAGCTAGTATCCATTAATAGGTACATCAGGAACCCAAATGATTTGTCATAAAATACGAGGAATGTGAGCACACTGAAGACATTTTTAAGAAGGCTCATTTGCTCAGCAAAATTTTCAGTGTACTGATGGCATGTATAGAAGGAGAAGGCGATCACTGAAGGCATCTGAGCCCTGGTGGGCGTTATCTAGGACAAAGGATTCTACTTGCGTTTGGAGTTGCCCCCATCCTTACTGTAGCCAGAGCTTTTCCTATCAGAGTTTAATATTTTGTTTGAATAGAGGATCTTGCTGCTTAAAACAGTTGAAAAGACCCCTGATGGGCAGGCCATAATTGACAAGTGAATGATGGGAACATGAATCAGTCTTAGGGAAGCATCTATTAAAGTGGTCCTCGGTTAAAACAAGTGCTTCCTTCTCTCAGTGTAACTTGACTGTGTGCTTGAATTCTTTGGCAAACTGTGTGTATGAGACCCACGATGAATTTGCCCACACGATTGATTGGACTCTTCCTTCACCTGCTCTTCAGCCAGTGTCAGTTCCTTTTCTGATCATGTGATTGATGTGAGAACTGTAATCTGTATATCAAATCTTTAGAATGTTTTTGAGTTTCCTGGGACACAGGAAGCCTAGCACTTAGCATACTACAAATCTAATGTCTTAATGGCATCATAAAAAGAGGCTTTAAACACGGACTCCAGTTAGCTAAGTGGTTTCTGCTAGTGCCGGTACTGTTGTGGGGGCCCCTGTGAGATGCCCCAGTTCCCTGAAAGAAATGAAAAGGCCAGGTACTGGTAGGTGGTGTGGAAAACACGGGCTAGATCATCAGGCAGGACAGAATGCCTGGCTGTGGGTGGGAGAACCCCAGCTTGATGTTGAGTTCTGGTTCTACCACTGCATTGTTTTGTGACCAATTATGAGTTGCTTAACCTTTCTTTGCTACTATTTCCCTGTTTGCAAAATGGTTCGTTGACCCTTGTCTTCCACCTCCCAAGGACAATTTCAACAGCCTGTTTGTAAAAAGATCACAGTCCCTTAAAAAATATAACTGTAAAGTCAGAGGTGATGCTTGAAAGAGCAGGAACCAGGTAGATGTGGAAATGTCATGTCCTTTGTTCTAAAGAAAAGGCATTTCATAGCTTTTTGGATATGACGCAACATACCATAAATCCTGACACATAGTTGGGAGTCGGAAATTGGCAACAACGCCCAGTTATAAACCCAGCTAGTTTGGGTATGACTGTAAGAAAAAAAACCTGGCCATTCTGTATTTGGGGAATTGATTTTCCTACACTTATATTATCTTAGTAGTCTAGATTTATCATATTATACTATCATCCTGGCTTTAAGATTTAAGAAGATCAAGTAAATTTTTTTTTTAAAGTCTTTAGACACTATAGATCAAGGATGTCTCTGTCTTACAGGTGGATAGTGATATGATCTACAGTAAGGGGACATTTATTTAAAACTTAAACATTCATGTGTTTTGGGGGTGGTATTTTAACGGCAGCACCTCTGATTGTCTTTTAGAGGGCTGGTGTGTGTTTGAAGTTCTGTCCTCCTTCCAGTGGACTTTACTGATGCATGTGAGACACATTGTCCTATTGTCCTGCAGGGACTAAAGCCAAACACTGTGTCATTTGGGGACAGGTTTTCATTTGTCAGATCTGTTTCGCCCACATGAGTGTTTGTGGACAATACAGCCTGCTTTCCAAAACTTTGCTAAATTTTGACAAACTTTCCTAGGTGCTTGCCCAATGCCAAACTTTCTTTTCTGTTGAAGATAAAGTTGTGCTTGCTGCCCTCTAGTGGTCACTTGTTTAATCCTAACGTTAAACCGCTTATTTTTCCCCTGGTGGTTTAGGAAGTTGACGGTTTGTAATTGGCTCATTTTTCTAAATTATTCTGAAGAAGATCATTTTTCCTGCCAGTATGTATGTCCACCTTCAGTTTGCCAGATCCTGCCTGCTCAGAGATACTGAGAACCGGAAGCTGCCCGGGCAATTCAGTCTATTAAATGATCTTTCTTGTGATTAAGGCAAACGAAGAACTGAATGTTTAATAGTGTACTCTGCTGTACCCAGAAAAAAACAAAACAAAACCACGTTATAACACTCTAAAACTTCAAACAACCTCAAAACAGAATTTGGTGTGTGTCTAGCCTTTTTGTTCTAACCCGATATTATATTAAAATAATTTTTTCATGCTTTCCAAAAATATTCATGTCAAGAATATTTAAGTCAGCATGCCTTATTCATGTACTTTAGCTACCTTCTTATATAAATATTTTTGTTTTTCCTTTAAGATAAAAATGATGATGGAGGAAAAATAAAGCATCTTACATCTTCAAGAGAGTGTAGTTATTGTGGAAAGTTTTTCCGTTCAAATTATTACCTCAATATTCATCTCAGAACGCATACAGGTAAAGAACTTTTATTTTTTTTTAACCACGCATTAGTTAAATTATGTAGTTATCTATCTGATTTTTTTGTTGTTGTTCAGATACTCTGTCAGATCCTTGGACTAGCTTAAGGATAAATATGTAGCATGTTGATTGCAGCGGTTATTTTTATTCTTTTAATGCCATTGTAACTTGAGCCATTGTTCTTATTTGCAGTTCATTTCTTTTCTTTCTTTTTTGTTTTTTGAGACGGAGTCTTGCTCTGTCACCTAGGCTGGAGTGCAGTGGTACAATTTCGGCTCACTGCAGCCTCCGCCTCCCTGGTTCAAGCAATACTCCTGCCTCAGCCTGCCCAGTAGTTGGGATTACAGGTACCTGCCACCACACGCAGCTAATTTCTGTATTTTTAGTAGAGATGGGGTTTCGCCTTGCTGGCCAGGCTGGTTTCGAACTCCTGACCTCAAGTGATCTGCTCACCTTGGCCTCCCATAGTGCTGGGATTACAGGCGTGAGCCACCGCGCCCAGACAAAGTTCATTTGTTCAGTTTATGACTGCTATATCCTGACTCTCATCTTATTAAAAGCTACAGTATTTTAAAATGCTGCATCTTATGTCTTTATGATTGAGAATGAAATGAGAATCTATTTAGTGGTCTTGAGATTGTGAAAGGAGCTATGACATCATGATGTAGGAGGCTGCGTAGATTTGAAATTTCATCTCTTCCACTTACTATCTGTGAACCCTTGGGCAAGTTATTTAACCTTTGTGTGCTTTTAGTTTTCTTTGCTGTAAAAGTAGAATAATACATATTTCCCTAGGACTGTTAGGAAGATTAAGTTAGAAGTGTTGCTGTTAATTTTTCTGTTGAAGATAGATTTTCACAATTTCAAATATTCGTTACAGTAAGGGTGATAAAGAACTGATGAGAAATCCTATGTGATAGTAGATCGAGAAAGCAAAAGGAGGAAAGAAGCCTGTTTTCTCAATAAATAGATATTTGATCTATTTCAGTGCTTTTCATACACTTCTATAATAAAGTGCCATTTCTTGCCTTAGGTGAAAAACCATACAAATGTGAATTCTGTGAATATGCTGCAGCCCAGAAGACATCTCTGAGGTATCACTTGGAGAGACATCACAAGGAAAAACAAACCGATGTTGCTGCTGAAGTCAAGAACGATGGTAAAAATCAGGACACTGAGGATGCACTATTAGCCGCTGACAGTGCGCAAACCAAAAATTTGAAAAGATTTTTTGATGGTGCCAAAGATGTTACAGGCAGTCCGCCTGCAAAGCAGCTTAAGGAGATGCCTTCTGTTTTTCAGAATGTTCTGGGCAGCGCTGTCCTCTCACCAGCACACAAAGATACTCAGGATTTCCATAAAAATGCAGCTGATGACAGTGCTGATAAAGTGAATAAAAACCCTACCCCTGCTTACCTGGACCTATTAAAAAAGAGATCAGCAGTTGAAACTCAGGCAAATAACCTCATCTGTAGAACCAAGGCGGATGTTACTCCTCCTCCGGATGGCAGTACCACCCATAACCTTGAAGTTAGCCCCAAAGAGAAGCAAACGGAGACTGCAGCTGACTGCAGATACAGGCCAAGTGTGGATTGTCACGAAAAACCTTTAAATTTATCCCTGGGGGCTCTTCACAATTGCCCGGCAATTTCTTTGAGTAAAAGTTTAATGCCAAGTATCACCTGTCCATTTTGTACCTTCAAGACATTTTATCCAGAAGTTTTAATGATGCACCAGAGACTGGAGCATAAATACAATCCTGACGTTCATAAAAACTGTCGAAACAAGTCCTTGCTTAGAAGTCGACGTACCGGATGCCCGCCAGCGTTGCTGGGAAAAGATGTGCCTCCCCTCTCTAGTTTCTGTAAACCCAAGCCCAAGTCTGCTTTACCAGCGCAGTCCAAATCCCTGCCATCTGCGAAGGGGAAGCAGAGCCCTCCTGGGCCAGGCAAGGCCCCTCTGACTTCAGGGATAGACTCTAGCACTTTAGCCCCAAGTAACCTGAAGTCCCACAGACCACAGCAGAATGTGGGGGTCCAAGGGGCCGCCACCAGGCAACAGCAATCTGAGATGTTTTCTAAAACCAGTGTTTCCCCTGCACCGGATAAGACAAAAAGACCCGAGACAAAATTGAAACCTCTCCCAGTAGCTCCTTCTCAGCCCACCCTCGGCAGCAGTAACATCAATGGTTCCATCGACTACCCTGCCAAGAACGACAGCCCATGGGCACCTCCAGGAAGAGACTATTTCTGTAATCGGAGTGCCAGCAACACTGCAGCAGAATTTGGTGAGCCCCTTCCAAAAAGACTGAAGTCCAGCGTGGTTGCCCTTGATGTTGACCAGCCCGGGGCCAATTACAGAAGAGGCTATGACCTTCCCAAGTACCATATGGTCAGAGGCATCACATCACTGTTACCGCAGGACTGCGTGTATCCGTCGCAGGCACTGCCTCCCAAACCAAGGTTCCTGAGCTCCAGTGAGGTCGAGTCTCCAAATGTGCTGACTGTTCAGAAGCCCTATGGTGGCTCCGGGCCACTTTACACTTGTGTGCCTGCTGGGAGTCCAGCATCCAGCTCGACGTTAGAAGGTATTGCATGAGGGGCGTCATGTTTAAATGTCACTGGTGCCTACAGTGACTAATAGCTAATCCATGCATATTCTCAGTGGAGATGGTACCACTCCTAAGGGTGGGGGGTAGGCAGCAAAAAGTTCTTGGGGGTCACAGAGAGAAGCATTCTTAGATACGGCAGTGGTTTGTGGTTCTCCAAGGCTTACTTAACTCTGTGGGTTTAACTCTTAACCCTGTGTATTTTATTCTTTTGATTTGTTTAGTCGTATTTTATTTTTAGAGAAAGGGTCTTGCTCCGTCATCTAGATTGGAGTGCAGTGGTGTAATCATAGCTTACTATAGTCTTGAATTCCTGAGTTCAAGAGATCCTTCTGCCTCAGCTTCCCAGGTAGCTGAGACTATGTGTGCTGCTACCATGCACAGCTGATTTTTAAATTTTTTTTTGTAGAGATGGAGTTGCCCCGGCTGGTCTTGAACTCCTGGCCTCAGGTGATCTCCTGTGTTGACCTCCCAAGTATCTTAGACTACAGATGCACTCCACCACGCTTGGCTAACTTAATTTTTTTTTGTAGAGACAGGGATTTGCTCTGTTGCCCGGGCTGGTCTGAAACCCCTGGTCTCAAGTGATCCTCCTGCCTTGGCCTCCCAGAATGCCAGGATTACAGGCGTGAACCACCATGCCCAGCCTTATTCTTGAGTAATTTTTCTTGTTGATTTTTTCTATTTTGGGAGTGATCACGGAAACAGAGGGTGAGAACACTGGTCTGTCTAGTCCATTCTTGTCTTGCTATTGAAATTCCAGATGCAGCCAGTTGAGGCCCCAGCTTGCCTCACTTCATCACAGCCCTTTTTCTTCCTTTGCACATTTATGGTGTGCTCAGTAGTCAGTGCCAACCCACCTGGAGTTGCAGGTTTTTTTTTTTTTTTTTTTTTCTTTTTTTGAGACAGAGTTTTGCTCTTGTTGCCCAGCCTGAGTGCAGTGACGCGATCTGGGCTCACTGAAACCTCCTTCTCCTGAGTTCAAGCGATTCTCCAGCCTCAGCCTCCTGAGTAGCTGGGGTAATAGGCACGTGCCACTACGCCCGGCTAATTCTTGTATTTTTAGTAGAGACGGGGTTTCAGCATGTTGGCCAGGCTGGTATTGAACTCCTGACCTCAGGTGATGCACCAGCCTCAGCCTCCCAAAGTACTGGGATTACAGGTGTGAGCCACCACGCCCAGCCTAGGGGTTCTTCCTCACGTGTTTTACCGCTCCCTGGTGGCCTGTAAACTTAAGAGCAGAAGCCATGTTTTACAATGTACGGCATCAAGTCACGTGCTTCCCACAAGGGGCAGAATGGGGGGCGCCCAGTAAGGACCACACGAGGACCCTTGACCTGGCAAGAGCAGAAAGCAAAAGAACTTGTGATTAAACAGTCTTGTGAAGCGTTTTGCTGTGAAATGTCGTCAGCCCTCCGTATCCTTGGGTTCTGCCTCAGTGGATTCAACCAACTGCGGGACTAAAATATTTGGGGGAAAAAAAATGGATGGTTGCATCTGTAGTGAACATCTGCAGATTTCTTTTTCTTGTCATAATTCCCTAGATAATACAGTATAACAAATATTTACATAGCATTTACTTCATACTAGGTATTATAATGAAGAGATGATTTTTTTTTTTTTTTTTTGAGATGGAGTCTTGCTCTGTTGCCCAGGCTGGAGTGCAGTGGCATGATCTCAACTCACTGCAACCTCCACCTCCCGGGTCCAAGCAGTTCTCTTGCTTCAGCCTCCCGAGTAGTTTGGATACAGGCACCCACTGGCACGCCAGCCTAATTTTTGTACTTTTAGTAGAGATGGTGTTTCGCCATGTTGGTCAGGCTGGTCTCAAACTCCTGACCTTAGGTGATCTGCCTGTCTTCACCTCACAAAGTGCTGGGATTACAGGCATGAGCCGCCGTGCCTGGCAATGTAGAGATGATTTAAAGTATATGGGAGGTGCTGGATGTGGTGGCTCATGTCTGTAATCCCAGTACTTTGGGAGGCTGAAGCGGGCAGCTTGACTGAGGCCAGGAGTTGGAGACCAGACTGGTCAATATGGTGAAACCCCGTCTCTACTAAAAATACAAAAATTGGCTGGGTGTGGTGGTGTGCACCTGTAATCCGAGCTGTTTGGGAGGCTTAGGCATGAGAATCGCTCGAACTGGGGATGCAGAGATGGCAGTGAGTAAGTCTAGATTGCACCGTTGCACTCCAGCCTGGGATAAAGAGCAAGACTCTGTTTTAAATAAATAAATAAATAAATAGCAAGACTTTGTCTTAAATAAATAAATGAGTAAGTAAGTAAGTAAAGTATATGGGAGGATGTGAATAGGTTACACTACGATACTGCAAATTAATAGTACTACAAGGCCGGGCGTGGTGGCTCACGCCTATAATCCCAGGACTTTGGGAACCAGCCTGACCAACATGGAGAAACCTCGTCTCTGCTAAAAATACAAAATTAGCTGGGTGTGGTGGCGCATGCCTGTAATCCCAGCTACTCGAGAGGCTGAGGCAAGAGAATCACTTGAACCTACGAGGGCGGAGGTTGTGGTGAGCTGAGATTGCGCCATTGCACTCCAGCCTGGGCGACAGAGCGAGACTCCATGTCAAAAAAAAAAAAATAGTACTACAAATACTATGAATACTGCAGATATTTTTTGAGACGGAGTCTCGCTCTGTCGCCCAGGCTGGAGTGCAGTGGCGCAATCTCGGCTCACTGCAAGCTCTGCCTCCCGGGTTCACGCCATTCTCCTGCCTCAGCCTCTCCGAGTAGCTGGGACTACAGGCGCCCGCCACCACGCCCGGCTAATTTTTTGTATTTTTAGTAGAGACGGGGTTTCACCGTGGTCTCGATCTCCTGACCTCGTGATCCGCCCGCCTCGGCCTCCCAAAGTGCTGGGATTACAAGCGTGAGCCACCGCGCCCAGCCGACACTTTTATATTAGGGACCTGAGCATCCATGGATTTTGGTGTCTGTTGGCCTGGGTGGTGGGGGCGGGTGGTCCTGGAGCCAGTGCCCTTTGGATACTGAGGGACAACTGTATTATTTTAAAACCAACCTTATTTCTCCCATAGGTAGATTGTTAACCTCATAGATGACTGGGGTTTTCCCCATAGAAATGTGTCCTGGTGGCGTCACTTCGTACAGGTGTCTGGCACATACCTGTATGTGTAAAAAAGTAGCTCAGTGTCCCGGGGACATCTTCCCCTTGGCAAACTTGATCAAACCGCAGCGTCTTCCTTTATCACTTAGAAGCTCTACTGGTTTGTGCTCCCCAAAGAGACAGATTCAGTTTTACACATCTCAGTTTGTGTTAGTTTCAAACTGAGGCTTCTGTGTGGTGACAACACTCTATCAAGAATTGCTTGATGCTGATTGGTTCATTAGAGATAGCAAATTAAAAAACAATTGCTTTCACACACTCCAGTAGATTTTATAAAAATTGTGATGAAATAGTGATTTTTACTGCCTTTTGGTTAAAAATCTTCATTTCCCCCCCATGGTGCTTAAAATGGACATGAATCAAAACTTTATCTTTACTTAAAGGGGGAAAAGGCTCTGTGCGTTGCAAGTCAGATCCTCTTTTTTTCCCCCCTCTTTGAGACAGGGTCACACTCTTGTTGCCCAGGCTGGAGTGCAGTGGGGCAATCACAGCTCACTGCAGCCTCGACCTCTGGGGCTCAAGCAATCCTTCTGTCCTTCCGTCTCAGCCTCCCGAGTAGCTGGGACTAAAGGTGCATGCCACCATACCCAGCTAACTTTTTATTGTTAGTAGAGAAGAGGTCTCACCATGTTGCCCATGCTGGCAAATCCCCTTTTAAATAATTTAAAAAAAAAAAAAGAAGCAACAGTTTTACATAGTTTGGTTCATGATGCATATACGTTTCAAGTATTTTGTGATGTCATTTTTTTCTGGCTTTTTAATTCTTTCTAGTTGACAGCCCAGACACTTTTAGTTTTAGTTACATCAACCAAATTCTGTCCTAACAAGTATCATAAAAACAATTCAGCTGTAACTGAAAACACTGGCATGTGACTGTGTGACTTATGTGTTGTGATTACATTATCAGTGTCAGGAATTTTGAAAATTGACTTCTAACAACCTATACACATCTAACCTAATTGACCTTAACTCTAAATATGGTTTTTTTTTTTCAATCAGGAAAAAGGCCTGTGTCATATCAACACTTATCTAACAGCATGGCACAAAAGAGAAACTATGAGAATTTTATTGGGAATGCACATTACCGACCAAATGACAAAAAACCTTGATTCACTAATGAGGGGGAGAAAAGGTGAGCGTATGTTTCAATTAAAAACACTGGATTGGCTGAGCGCGGTGGCCATTTGGGAGGTCAGGGCGGGCAGATCACCTGAGGTCAAGCATTTGAGACCAGCTTGGCCAACATGGTGAAACCCCTGTCTGTACTAAAAATACACAAATTAGCCGGGCGTGGTGGCAGGTGCCTGCAGTCCCAGCTACTTAGGAGGCTGAGGCAGGAAAATCACTTGAACAACCCAGGAGGTGGAGGTTGCAGTGAGCAGATTGCGCCACTGCAGTCTAGCCTGGGTGACAGAGCGAGACTCCGTCTAAAAGAACGGGGGGGATTGATTTTACTTGATCCGAAATAAGCCATTAACTTGTCTAATGTAACAAAATTGCTTTGAAGTTGGATTTTGATTTTTTTTAGGTGTTTTAGAGTCCTCAGGATCTTTGGATGTTAGTGAAGATAATGGCAAAAACAGTCATAGTGACTGGAATTTACTGAGCATTTACTTTGTGCTAGGCATTGAATGAAGTGTTTTATAATCAAGATCTCGTTTAATTCTGTTGCAGCAGAGGGCTTAGGTAAGGGATGAGCAAACTAGCTTTTCATGCATCGTCATCAATAAAGTTTTATTGGAACATGACCATGCCCATCTGTTACATATTGTCTGTGGCTACCTCCTTGCTGCAGCAGCAAAGTCGGGCAGTTGTGACAGACCACGTGGCCTGCAAAGCTGAAACTATTTACCGTCTGGCCCTTTACAGAAAAAGTTTGTGACCCAGCATTAGGAGGTATTGTGCATGCTTTTCAGATAAGACCGAGGCATGGATTATGCAGTTTGCTCAAAGCCCCTCTCTGCCTGTGAGAGGCAGGAGCCTGGTTTTTGTCCTAGGTCTGCAAAGATCCGGGTTCTATGCCCAACGTTCTAGTTTAAGAGCTTGTTTAAAGACTTGGCAAGTACTTATCTGTTGGAGGGGAACTGGGACAGGAGCAAGTATGTGAGCATGTGGTTGACATGTTAAAGGTCTCACTGTAGTGCACCCCCGTCCCGTAAGGCTCAAGTAGTAGTATCAGAATTATACATGTTGGTTTTGTTAGTTTATATTTAGTTAATTAGTTTGGGCAGAAGGTGCGATGTCTGTGTACAGGTTATACTATGACTCATTCAACAATAAGATTGAATGGAAAGCTTGGGGGCTCACGGGCAGATTTAGTTCTTTCTCAGATAACTCTTGGCCCGTAAAAACCATCACTGTATATTCATTGAGCAGCCTCTTCACCAAGTGCCTGCTGGCTGCTAGGATACGAAGATGAAAAGATGCTCGTGGACCAGAACAGAATTTCTCTGTTACATTTTCACGGGACTCATACGGGAACTGAGATGACGTTCTCCCTGGGCAGCGTGAGCCTTTTGTGGTTCTGCAGCCTTTTCTCCTGCTTAGGATAATAGATGAAGAATACGAGGGAGTAAAGCTTTGTCATCACAGTAATAAGATTCAGTCTACTCTATATTAAAACATAAAAATAATTTATGAATTATGAGGAGCAGATTTTAGTAGCAGGTTACTTGTAGCATCCATTACAACTGATCAGTAGTAGCAAACAGTCAAGCTCCTGTATCTGGAGCTGGTGTCTCTCTGGGAGCTCTGAGCTTCTCTGCTTGTGTTTCCTTCATCTGGAGAACATCCTGCCTGCACTGTCTTTGCTTTTCCAACCTCCTCTTTCTGATCCTCAGGACCAGCTCACATATTGGTTTTGTTTGAGACAGGGTCTGGAGTGCAGTGGCGCGATCTTGGCTCACTGCAGCCTCAAACTCCTGGGCTCAAGCAGTCCTCCCACTGCAGCCTCCTGAGTTGCTGGGATTTTCTTGTGCATGGCAATTGCCTTTTACTCAATTCTGATTCTTGGTTAAGTCATCTCAGTTAAATTACGAAAAGTAGCTCCAAAGTTGGCAGCATCATCTAGTTAGTCATTCTCCTAATACTTTCATGGCAAAAGTTGAACTTAAATAGAACCCAGGGCTGGGCGCAGTGGCTCATGCCTGTAATCCCAGCACTTTGGGAGGCTGCGAGGCGGGCAGATCACTTGAAGTCAGGAGTTCAAGACCAGCCTGGCCAACATGGTGAAACCTTTCTCTACTAAAAATACAAAAAAATTAGCCGGACGTGGTGGTGCATGCCTGTAGTCCCAGCTACTTGGGAGGCTGAGGCAGGAGAATCGCTTGAACCTGGGAGGTAGAGGTTGCAGTGAGCCAAGATCGTGCCGCTGCACTCCAGCCTGGACAACAGAGCGAGACTGTCTCAGAAACAACAACGACAAACAGAACCCATTGCATTTCTAGGTCAATTTGGTTCTATGTATTACACTTTTTTAAAGAAAGAATTTTCTAAACTGTATTCAGTTTTGATCGTAATCATTTAAAAAATGCTTTTTTCTTAGGTCTTGGTGGATGTCAGTGCCTACTCTCCATGAAATTAAGTTTTACTTCATCCTTTGAGAAGCGAATGGTGAAAGCTACTGAAATAAGCTGTGATTGTACTGTACATAAAACATATAAGGAATCTGCAAGGAACACTACAGTTTTGTAAAGTTGTTCTGTTAACTTTTATACCAAATAGCAATAAAAACTAGTTGGAACAGTTGGAACCTACATACATGGGGACTGGAAATCTCTATTTTGTCCCTGAATAATATTTTTTTTAGAATCGACCAAATAAGAGTGGAATTTTTGCATACTTGAGCGCTGCTGAAAAGAAATCATTTGGGTTGGGTGGGGCGGGATGGGGGAAAAGTATATAATGCTTGCACCTCAGGTAAAAATCTGTAAATATCTAAGTTGTAAACCTGCTTGTTCAAATACTGTGTGTATTCCTTTTCCCTAATAGAGCTCATCACTTGGAGCAGTTTCTGCTATTGTGCCCTTTCATTTAAAATGTATGTTTTTTTTTTTTTTTAAACTGTCAATGATTTTGTATTATGTTGAATCCTCCGAAATCTATTGTCTTAAAATTGTTAATGGAAGTATTGACCCTCTATGATATGTGCTGCAGTTACCGAGGTCAGCCATTTGGAAGTTGGCAGCATTTTATTGCAACTTTCAGCATCTCAGCTGGGGAAGGCACCGTGCTTCTTCCTCGCCTCTCCAGATTGTCCTGGAACCTCCAGGATCCTTGACTGGGGGGTTGGGATGGCTTGTAGGATTTTTAAGAGAGTGTGTCTACAGAGAAGAATTTTCTCTGTAGAGCAGCCACACATTGTATAAACATAAGAAACTGTATGTGCAGTTACTTAAATTTGTTTCTATCAAATCATTTTTGTTGGAAGATTCAGTGGTGGGGGGGGGGTTTGCCTAAATCAGTATATAAAAACAAAAATGCTAAATTATACATAGTGAATTGCAGGTATTGGGGAACAGTTTTAAGGGAAATTTTGGGGGGAACATTTTAGGTTTGTATTTGGTAGTCTTAATGTGTCTGGCATTTGGGTGAACTGTGGACATACTAGAGTGGATTATAGACACACTGATTCTGAATAAGGAACTGCTGGCCAAGCCTGCTGGGAGTCTAGAAAGAGAAAATCTGTTTCTAGACCTCAGTTATTTTCCCATTGTTGGTTGTTTTGAAGCAGTAACGTTTTTCTTATTGCACATGCAATTTGGGTTTTAGAGAAGATGGCCACCGGCTGGCTTCCCAGATATTTTACACTTTGTTCTTTAATGTGCTGTCCATGGCTGTTTATTAGTACATGGGCTTAGTGACCACAAAATATTTTAGTAAGAAACTTTCAAAAATAAATTTGCACTGTTCATTTTTCTGGCCTCGCTGTTCTCCATAGAGCAAGGGTAATCCTAGAAGATTTTTTTTTTTAAATTATGCAACGTAAGATGTCCTCCTTGATAGAAGTCTTAAGCTCCTGTGTTGCAAGGGAGAACTCATTTGAGATCAGTCTGCTGGCATTGCAATGAAGTGCTTTGTATCAGGAAACTGTACACTATTGACCTTTTTTCCTGTTCACAAGCTGAGCCATATGTACATAATCTAGATTTTGTTTTCATAGTTTTGCACTTTTATAGCCTATTTTTGAAGATTAACACATTTGCAAGATGATTGACTCAATCTTTGCCTAATCCAATGAGTGTTACAGAGAGCTTGCTGTGACTAGAACCGTAAATCTTAAAGGGGGTATGTGATAAGAGGGCTGGAATTTAAACCTGTATTTAAAAAAAAGAATCACCAAATCTATTTGAAAAAAAATTTGTATTATGCTGGAATTTTTTGGGCTTTCAGATTTCTCTTTTTAACCACATTTCTGAATGTATAAAAATACCAATTATTTTCCTACAGCCCTTTGTACTTCAAAATATGTTTTTGTGTCCATCAGTATTAACTATTGGTATACTACTGGTTTTATATATTTTTTTCTTTGAGACAACAGTACATATAATAGAGGTACAATTCGTTGGATTTTTGTTTATGTATTTATTTCATTCCAGTTTGATTTATTTTAATTGTTGATACTTGTCGAACAGTAGACATTACTTTATTTATGATATATTTCAGCTTAAAGTTATGTTATTATATGTGGAAGTGTAAATATAGATTTGGTGTTTTGCAATCTTGAGTTTTAGTGTTTATTGTGTTCCTGGTTTCTGATTTTATTTAACTTTTTAGTTTTCTTTTTTTTTTTTTTTTTTTTTGAGATGTGCTCTCACTCTGTCACTGAGGCTGGAGTGCAGTGGTGCAATCACAGCTCACTGCAGCCTTGAACCCCTGGGCTCAACTGATCCTCCAGCTCTCAGCCTCCCGAGTACCCAGCCATCATGCCTGGCTTATAAACACAATTTTGAGGCCAGCACATGGCTCACGCCTGTAATCCCAGCCCTTTGGAAGGCCAAGGCGGGTGGATCACTTGAAACTAAGAGTTTGAGACCAGCCTGGCCAACGTGGTGAAACCCCGTCTTTACTAAAAATACAAAAATTAGCTGAGTGTGGTGGTGCACACCTGTGAATCCAACTACTCAAGAGGCTAAGGCATGAGAAATCACTTGAACCCAGGAGGCAAAGGTTGCAGTGAGCTGGGATTGCTCCAGTGCACTCCAGCCTGGGCAACAGAGCGAGACTCTGTCTCAAAAACAAAAAAAACCCCATACGTTTTTTCTTTTTTTTTTCTTTCTTTTTTTTTTTTTTTTTTTTTTTTGAGATAAGGTCTTGCTCTGTCACCCAGGCTGGACTGCACTGGTGTAATCTCGCCTTGCTGCAACTCCCGCCTCCTGGATTCAAGAGATTCTCCTGCCGCAGCTTCCCAAGTATCTGGGATTACAGGCGTGTGCCACCACGTCCCGCTACTTTTTGTATTTTTAGTAGAGATGGGGTTTCGCCATGTTGGTCAGGCTAGTCTTGAACTCCTGACCTCAAGTGATCGCCTGCCTCGGCCTCCCAAAGTGCTGGGATTACAGATGAGACCTACCATGCCCAGCCCACCAACCTTCTTCCTTAGGATTTTAGCTGCCATTGATGTTGCAAAAGTTACTTTTTTTTTTTTTTTTTTGAGACAGAGTCTCGCTCTGTCGCCCAGGCTAGAGTGCAGTGGCGCAATCTCGGCTCACTGCAAGCTCCGCCTCCCGGGTTCACGCCATTCTCCTGCCTCAGCCTCTCCGAGTAGCTGGGACTACAGGCGCCCGCCACCGCGCCCGGCTAATTTTTTGTATTTTTAGTAGAGACGGGGTTTCACCGTGGTCTCGATCTCCTGACCTCGTGATCCGCCCGCCTCGGCCTCCCAAAGTGGTGGGATTACAAGTGTGAGCCACCGCGCCCGGCTGCAAAAGTTACTTTTAAAGACTTCTTAAAATTCCACATCTGTTAATTGAAATTCTATTAAGAAGAGCTTCCTTATGATTTGGTTACCCTGAAACACAGTTTCAACCAAAAAAAGGAGAAGTGCTTGTTTTGTTTGTTTCTTATTCCTCTTGATTACCAGCTTTGAGGATGAGTTGGTGCCAACATTCTCCAGAGGTGACCCAGGAATAAGCTTTTACGTTTTTGGTATGAGCTCCCAAGTCTTTAAATACACTTGATGTGTTGAGAGCATGTGGTCATCATTTTGATGCCTCGAGTCTCTTGATTTTGATCAGTGGTAGTTCCAAGTTGGCCCAGTGTTTGCAGGACAACAGTCTGAAGGCTTCTTAACTTTTTGTTAAAACATGTTCTGGCTGGGCATGGTGGCTCACTTCTGTAATCCGAGCACTTTGGGAGGCCGAGGCGGGCGGATCACCTGAGGTCAGGTGTTCCAGACCAGCCTGGCCAACATGGTGAAACCCCGTCTCTACTAAAATACAAAAGTTAACTGGGTGTGGTGGCAGGTGCCTGTAATCCCAGCTACTAGGGAGGCTGAGGCAGGACAGTTGCTTGCACCTGGGAGGCAGTGAGCTGAGGTTGCACCACTGTACTCCAGCCTGAGCGACAGAGCGAGACTCAGTCTCTAAAAACAAAAAAAAAACCAAAACAAAACCCGAAATGTTCCAAATCCCACCTGTACTGACCCACCCCTGGGAACCGTCATTTATCCAAGGATCCTGGGTTCCTTTTATGGGAAGCGGTAATTAGGGCAATTTGGGTGCAAGAGGCGCTTAGTCCTACCTGGGTGGTTGCGCTCCTGGCCTTTTTAATGTAGGGAAAGGAAATAAATACGATCAAAAAGGAAACCTCAGTGAATTATACTGCTATTTCCAACTCACGTTTTAGAGTTTTCTTTGATTTTATTTTTGATTTTCTGAAAAGCTGGGTTCCTGGCTTTAACCTACTGTATATAACAGAAACAATGCCAGGGTTATTACTCATATCACTGTCCAATGAACCTTTCAGATTTCTTTTTTTTTTGAGATGGAGTCTGGCTCTGTCTCCCAGGCTGGAGTGCAGTTGCACCATCTCAGCACACTGCAAGCTCTACCTCCGGGGTTCACACCATTCTCCTGCCTCGGCCTCCTGAGTAGTTGGAACCACAGGTGCCCACCACCACGTCTGGCTAATTTTTTGTATTTTTAGTAGAGATGGGGTTTCACCGTGTTCGCCAGGATAGTCTCGATCTCCTGACCTCGTGATCTGCCCGCCTCGGCCTCCCGAAGTGCTGAAATTACAGGCGTGAGCCACCGCGCCTGGCCTCAGATTTCTTTTTATAGTTCTGTTGGTCTATAGTTTTCAAGTTTTCCCTGGCTGGCAAAATCATTAAGAAATTGTTAGAAATATAGATTACTGGGTTTGCCCTAGACATGCTCTATCCGGAACTCTGCAAGTGGGGCCCAGCAATCAAGCCCTCCAGTGGACACTGGTCTCTACTGGGCAGATTCCACTCAAGGAATACCGAGTGGGCATCACTGAGCCTGTTGAAACTGTGCGTGGCTATGCCAATCCCTTCATATGCAGAATCATCGTTTTCCATCTTGAGGCACTGCTATGCTGTTTTTAATGTTTTGTTATGCAAAACATCTACCTAGTTTCAAAGTCAAAACTAGAAAACCAGGTATGATAGAGAGGTTTAGCTTTTCATCCTTTCACCCTGTTCTTTTGCCTTCTATAAAGTAACCTTTTTTTGGGGGGGCGGGGGACGGAGTCTCGCTCTGTCACCCAGGCTGGAGTACAATGGCGCGATCTCGGCTCACTGCAAGCTCCGCCTCCCGGATTCACGCCGTTCTCCTGCCTCAGCCTCCCGAGTAGCTGGGACTACAGGTGCCCGCCACCACACCCGGCTAATTTTTTTTTTTGAATATTTAGCAGATACGGAGTTCCACCGTGTTAGCCAGGATGGTCTAGATCTCCTGACCTCATGATCCACCCGTCTTGGCCTCCCAAAGTGCTGGGATTACAGGCATGAGCCACCGTGCCCAGCCTAAAGTAACCATTTTTAAAAATATTTTTTCTAAGAATGAGTCTTGCTCTGTAGCCCAGGCTGGAGTGCAGTGGCACGATCTCGGCTTACTGCAACTTCCGCCTCCTGGGTTCAAGCAATACTCTTGCCTTAGCCTCCCGAGTAGCTGGGATTGCAGGCGCACGCCACCAAGCCGGGCTAATTTTTGTATTTTTAGTAGAGACAGGGTTTCACCATGTTGGTCAGGCTGGTCTTGAATTCCTGAGCTTAGGTGATCCATCTGTGTCAGCCTCCCAAAGTGCTAGGATTACAGGTGTGAGCCACCATGCCCAGCCTAAAAATTAATTTTTGATTTATCTTTTCATTTTTTTTTTGAAAATCCAGGCATATTTGCAGGTCTATTTATATCTCCCTTTCTTATATAAAAAGGAGTTTACAGTCCACACTAGCACAGGCTGATTTTAGCACTGTTTCATTGTTTTCCTGGAGAGTGAAACAGTGCACACACACACACACACACACACACACACACACTCAGGAAAAGTCAAATGCTGAAAAAAAAATTTTTTTTAAAAGAACACGGTTTTCTGCTGGACATCAAATGACTTGAAGAAATCTACTTTGAAGAGGTTGAAGTTGGTCTTTTCTCTAACTGCTTTTATTTTTTCAGTATATCTTTATTGAGCTTTCACTAAGTGCCAGGCGCTTAGGGCTAGTACTGGCTGGGTGCCAGGGACGTGTCTCCAATCTAAGAGCAAATCTTCACTCCTATTTCTTCAAAGTATGTCTGGGGGTGAAGTCTCTCATCGCCTCCATTGCTATTGTCTCAGACCAACCCACTGTCTTTTCACTTGGAGGACAGCAGTCACTCCTCAGGTTCTCTGCTTCCTCATTTAACCTCATCTCCTCCATTCTACACTCCCTGTGGCTGCCAGCACTGTGATTTATCTTTATTTTTAATTTTATTTATTTATTTTTGAGACAGAGTCTTGCTTTGTTGCCCAGGCTGGAGTGCAGTGGCGCAATCTCGGCTCACTGCAAGCTCCGCCTCCCGGGTTCACGCCATTCTCCTGCCTCAGCCTCCTGAGTAGCTGGGACTACAGGCACCCACCACCACGCCTGGCTAATTTTTTGTATTTTTAGTAGAGACGGGGTTTCACTGTGTTAGCCAGGATGGTCTTGAACTCCTGACCTCAAGTGATTCACCCGCTTTGGCCTCCCAAAGTGCTGGGATTACAGGCGTGAGCCACCGCACCTGACTATTTTTGTTTTGAGACAGAATCTCTTTCTGTTGCCCAGGCTGGAGTGCAGTGGCGCAATCTCGGTTCACTGCAACCTCTGCCTCCTGGGTTCAAGTGATTCTCATGCCTCAGCCTCCTGGGCAGCTGGGATTACAGGTGCCCACCATGACACCTGGCTAATTTTTGTATTTTTATTAGAGATGGGGTTTCACCATGTTGGTCAGGCTGGTCTCGAACTCCTCACCTCAAGTGATTTGCCCACCCCAGCCTCCCAAAGTGCTGGGATTACAGGCATGAGCCACTGTGCCCAGCTTTATTTTTTATGTTTTAAATTTGTAAACGTTTAAAAAATTTTTTTGTAGAGACAGGGTCTCACTATGTTGTCCAGGCTGGTCTTTAACTACTGGCCACCTTGGCTTTTCATAGTGCCAGCATTACAGGTATGAGCCACTGTGCCCAGCCAGAACTATCATTTACAATATAATTTCGGGCTGGGCACGGTGGCTCACTCTTGTAATCCCAGCACTTTGGGAGGCCGAGGAGGGTGGATCACCCGAGTTCAGGAGTTCGAGACCAGCCTGACCAACATGGTGAAACCCCGTCTCTACTAAACATAAAAAAATTAGCTGTGCATGGTGGCGCACGCCTGTAGTCCCAGCTACTTGGGAAGCTGAGGCAGGAGAATCTCTTGAACCTGGGAAGCAGAGGTTGCAGTGAGCCGAGATTGCGCCACTGCACTCCAGTCTGGGAGGTTGCAGTGAGCTGAGATCATGCCACTGCACTTCAGCCTGGGCGACAGACAGAGTAAGACTCTGTCTCAATAAATAAATAAATAAATAAATAAATAAATAAATAATTAATAATAATTTTGCCCTGACTTGCTGTTGGTCGTCTCTAAAGACTTTCTATCACATGCAGAATACAACTCGAAATTCTCACTATGGCTTCTTCTATAAAGCCTGCATGGCCCAGCCCCTGGGTTTTCCTATTCCTCTTCTCCCATTTATTACTGCAGCCACAGGAGACTTGAATTTCTTCTCTTTCTTTTTTTTTGAGACAGAGTCTTGCTCTGATGCCCAGGCTAGAGTGCAGTGGCCCTATCTCGGCTCGCTGCAACCTCTGCCTTCTGGGTTCAAGTGATTCTCCTGTCTCAGCCTCCAGAGTAGCTGGGATTACAGGTGCACGCCACCACGCCCAGCTAATTTTTGTATTTTTAGTAGAGATGAGGTTTCACCATGTTGGTCAGGCTGGTCTCGAACTCCTGACCTAGTGATCTGCTTGCCTCGGCCTCTCAAAGTGCTGGGATTACAGATGTGAGCCACCATGCCTGGTCAGGGACTTGAATTTCTTTCTTTCTTTCTTTTTTTTTTTTTGAGACAGAGTCTGGCTGTGTCACCCAGGATGGAGTGCAGTGATGCCATCTTGACTCACTGGAACCTCCACCTCCCAGGTTCAAGCGATTCTCCTGTCTCAGCCTCCTGAGTAGCTGGGATTACAGGCACCCGCCACCATGCCTGGCTAGTTTTTGTATTTTTAGTAGAGACGGGGTTTCACTGTGTTGGCCAAGATGGTCTCGAACTCCTGACCTTAGGTGATCCACCTGCCTCAGCCTCCCAAAGTGCTGGGATTACAGGTGTGAGCCACTGCACCTGGCCTGGAGACTTGAATTTCTTTCTGGAAATTTCTAGGTGCCTTTCTTCCTCAGCAGCAATGCCCTTGCTGTTTCAGTGCCCTGTCACCTGGGTAACCTTTGGATAATCGCCTTCCTACCCGACTTCATTCAAGTGCTCATGTGCCATCTGCCCCAAAGCCTTTCCAGACCTCTCCTCTCTATCCCCGCATCTAACATCATTTTCCTTTTCTTTTTCTTTCTTTCTTTTTTGTTTTTTTTGAGCTAGAGATTGCTCTGTTGCCCAGGCTGGAGTGCAATGGCACAATCTTGGCTCACAGCAACCTCTGCCTCCTGGGTTCAAGTGATTCTTGTGCCTCAGCCTCCCAAGTAGCTCTGATTACAGGCACATGCCACCATGCCCAGCTAATTTTTGTACTTTTAGAGATGTTGTTTCACCATGTTGGCTAGGCTGGTCTCGAACTCCTGACCTCAAGTGATCCACCCACCTCGGCCTTCCAAAGTGTTGGGATTACAGGTATGAGCCACCAGGCCAGCCTGAAATTATTTTTCTCCACAGCACTCAGCACTCTCTAACACTACAGTACACATTTTGTTTTGTTTTGGTTTTTTTGAGATGGAATTCCATTCTTGTTGCCTAGGCTATAGTGCAGTGGGGCAATCTCAGCTTCAAAAAAACTTCAGTTTTTTTGTTTGTTTTACAGAGAGGGTCTCACTCTGTCACTGGGATGCTGGGGTGCAGTGGTGTGATCATAGCTCACTGCAGCCTCCAGCTCCTGAGCTCAAGTGATCCTCCTGCCTCAGCCTCCTAAGTAGCTTAGACTACAGGAATGCACCACCATGCCTGATTAATTTTTAAAAATCTTCTAAAAACTTTTCTTTGGTACAGATGATCTGTTGACCAGGCTGGTCTTGAACTTCTAGCCTCAAGCAATCCTCCTGCCTCAGCCTCCCACAGTACTGGGATTACAGGCATGAGCCGCCATACCTGGCTGTATTATACTTCGATTTTAAAAAAGGAAAAAATAGCAAAGTATAAACAAATTGAGGTTATGACTCACAATACACCTCCTTTTTTTTTTTGAGACAGAGTGTTGCTCTTTTTTTTTTTTTTTTGGAGACAGAGTGTTGCTCTGTCACCCAGGCTGGAGTACAGTGGCATGATCTCGGCTCACTGCAACCTCTGCCGCCCACCCTGCTGCCCAGGTTCAAGTGATTCTGTGGCCTCGGCCTCCCAAAAAGCTGGGACTATAGGCATGCACCACCAGGCCCAGCTAATTTTTGTAATTTTTAGTAGAAATGGGGTTTTGCCATGTTGACCAGGTGGTCTCTAACTGACATCAGGTGATTTGCCCACCTCGGCCTCCCAAAGTGTTTAGATTACAGGCGTGAGCCACCACACCCAGCCCAATTTTTATTTTAATTAATTAATTAATTTTTTTGAGACAAAGCTCGCTCCATTGCCCAGGCTGGAGTGCAGTTGTGCTATCTCGGCTCACTGCAACCTCCGCCTCCCGGGTTCAAGTAATTCTCTGCCTCAGCCTCCCGAGTGGCTGGGATTACAGGCACCTGTCACCACGCCCGGCTAAGTTTTTTGTATTTTTAGTAGAGACAGGGTTTCACCATCTTAGCCAGGCTGGTCTTGAACTCCTGACCTCGTGACCCACCCGCCTCGGCCTCCCAAAATGCTGAGATTACAGGCATGAGCCACCACACCCGGACTATTTTATTTTATTTTTGAGACGGAATTTTTCTCTTGTCGCCTAGGCTAGAGTGCAATGGCACGATCTCAGCTCACTGCAACCTCTGCCTCCCGGGTTCAAGCAATTCTCCCACCTCAGCTTCCCAAGTAGCTGGGACTACAAGCATGTGCCACCATGCTCGGCTAATTTTTGTAATTTTTAGTAGAAATGAGGTTTCACCATGTTGGCCAGGTGGTCTTGAACTACTGACCTCAGGTGATCTGCCCACCTTGGCCTCCCAAAGTGCTGAGATTACAGGCGTGAGCCACCATACCTGGCCCAATTTTTAGCTTTTGCTCTAAGTGTGATGGGGAGCTGTGGGGAGGTTTAGCAGAGGATTTAAGCGACTGGACTTAGCACAGCTGTGTTTTCCATCATGGTGTCTGACCCGGGGGCCATTGCATCATTGATGTTAATTCCAAATGAGGCTGAATATTCACGTGGAGACACCGACGGGGTTGACCGGAGCTGCTCCTCCCACCTCATTGAACTTGATTGCATTTCTGGAAGGCTTCATCTGTCAGTGCCCCCGACCCCAGGAGGAGGGTTGGGAGGGCTTCCTGGAGGAAAAGCTGTCTAATCTGAGGCTTGCACAAGGATCTGGGAGGGTTTGCATCTGCTGTTCCTTCTGAACTTCCCTCTTGGGAGGAGGTTAAAGGCAACAAGGCACGTTTTGGGGATCATCAGGAGGGGGATGCCCTTGAGTAAGGGGTTTTCTGCCAGGAAAGGGTATGAAGAGGCTGAGGAGGTGGTGGTGAGCTGTTTAAGGAAATTTGGGCATTATCTTGTGGTCAATAGAAAGACACTGAAGAGGCCAGGCATGATGGCTCATGCCTGTAATCTCAGCAATGTGGGGGGCTGAAGTGGGAGGATTGCTTGAGCCCACAAGTTTGAGAGCAGCCTAAGCAACATAGTGAGACCCTGTCTCTACAAAAAATACCAAAAAAGTTAGCCAGGGGTGGTGGCACATGCCTGTAGTCCCAGATACTCTGGAGGCTGAGGCAAGAGAATCGCTTGAGCCCGGGAGGCCAAGGCTGCAGTGAGTTATGATTGTGCCACCACACTCCAGCTTGGACAGCAGAGTGAGACCCTGTCTGAAAAAAAAAAAAAAAAGACAATGAAGAGTGCAAAGTCGCAGAATGACAAGATCTACCATTTCATTGACCGGAAGTGGACATGCAATATTCAAAATCAATGGCAAGACAAACTTTTGGTTGAACTTTTATTGGTTTGTCCTTGATACTATCAGTTAGAGTTGAAGGTGATCAGGTGAATGCAGCGCACATTGAAAAGTGAAACGCTGGCCGGGCGCGGTAGCTCACAGCTGGAATCCCAGCACTTTGGGAGGCTGAGGTGGGCAGATCACCTGAGGTCAGGAGTTTGAGACCAGTCTGACCAACATGGCGAAACCCCGTCTCTACTAAAAATACAAAAATTAGCTGGATGTGGTGGTTGGTGCCTGTAATCCCAGCTACTGCGGAGGCTGAGGCAGGAGAATTTCTTTTTTTTTTTTTTTTTTTTTTTGAGACGGAGTCTTGCTCTGTCGCCCAGGCTGGAGTGCAGTGGCGTGATCTTGGCTCACTGCAACCTCCGCCTCCCGGGTTCACGCCATTCTCCTGCCTCAGCCTCTCCGAGTAGCTGGGACTACAGGCGCCCGCCACCACGCCCGGCTAATTTTTTGTATTTTTGGTAGAGACGGGGTTTCACCGTGGTCTCGATCTCCTGACCTCGTGATCCGCCCGCCTCGGCCTCCCAAAGTGCTGGGATTACAAGCGTGAGCCACCGCGCCCGGCGAGGCAGGAGAATTTCTTAAACCCGGGAGGCAGAGGCTGCAGTGAGCTGAGATCATGCCATTGCACTCCAGCCTGGGCAACAGGAGTGAACCTCCGTCTCAAAAAAAAAAAAAAAAAAAAAAAAAAGTGAAACCCTCTAGTGAGTCTTACTGATTTTTGTTGATCCTTAATATAAAGCAAATAGTCATAAGTCGTAACCAGCCCAATGGCCTCCTTTCATCTACGATACAAAAGACACCTGGAGTTGAGAAGCTGAAAGACCTTGAGAAGTAGCATTCGGTCTGTTTGGACTTTAGCTGACACAGTGAGGTCTTATTTTCTGCAAATCTGAATTGTGCAAATCTGAAGTTGGGAATTAGAGGCTTGTTAGAGTTCCACAGTATGTACCCAATTTGCAATGATGTGAATTCCACATTGGAAATGCTCTAAAAATCTCATTTCAGGGTGGCCTGGTCCCCTCCTTTTTGAAATTAGACTTGAATCTTGTGGGTTCAAACAATGATGGGCTTTGGGTTTTCTTTTCTTTTTTTTTTTTTGAGACTGAGTTTCGCTCCGTCACCCAGGCTGGAGTGCAATGGCGTGATCTTGGCTCACTGCAACCTCCACCTCCCAGGTTCAAGAGATTCTCCTGTTTCAGCTTCCCGAGCAGCTGAGATTACAGGCGCGTGCCACCACGCCTGGCTAATTTTTGTATTTTTAGTAGAGACGGGGTTTCACCGTGCTGGCCAGGCTGGTTTCAGACTCCTGACCTCAAGTGATGCCTGACAAAATGAGGCTCTGTCTCAAAAACAAAACAAAAACAAAAACAAAAAAAAAACAAACTTCTATTCGTGTTTCAGATCTCAGCTGGCTGTTCTTTCTTAGCTGTGGCTGCCCCCACATGTAGGGCCTCCTCTCCTGCCTGATCCCGAAGCACTCCCACTTTCCTGTTACTTGCAGAGCTGTAAGCATCAGTTTATTTGCCCTCAGCCCTTGGCACACCACAACTCCTGGAGGTCAAGGATGACTTCGGTTTGGTTCATAACTCTCTGCCAAGCACACGACATTCTGCCCAGTACATCGTAGGAGCTGGAGAAATAGCGTAATAAATAAAATTATGTAAATTAAACTTAATTAAAAATGTTCATTTTTAGAAAAACAAAAACAAGGCTGATAGACCATTGGTGAAATTGACAAAAATGGACTAAAATTTGCCTAATAAATAAAATAGAACACATTATTCAATAACATTTGAAGGCTGGGTGTGGTGGCTCACGCCTGTAATCCCAGCACTTTGGGAGGCTAAGGTGGGCGGATCACGAGGTCAAGAGATCGAGACCATCCTGGCCAACATGGTGAAACCCTGTCTCTACTAAAAATACAAAAATTAGCTGGGTATAGTGGCGGGCACCTGTAGTCCCAGCTACTCAGGAAGTGGAGGCAGGAGAATTGCTTGAACCCGGGAGGTGGAGGTTGCAGTGAGCCGAGATCACGCCACTGTACTCCAGCCTGGCGACAGAGCAAGACTCCGTCAAAAAAAAAAAAAAAAAGCATTTGAAAGAACGTGAATAGCCAAACCTACCCTACTGTCTAAAGAATGTTGGAGGCTGGGCGCAGTGGCTCATGCCTGTAATCCCAGCACTTTGGGAGTTCGAGGCAGGCGGATTGCCTGAGATGAGGAGTTCGAGACCAGGCTGACCAACATGCTAAAACGCCATCTCTACTAAAAATACAAAAATTAGCCAGGCATGGTGGCGGGTGCCTGTAATCGCAGCTTGCAGTGAGCTGAGACTGGGCCATTGCACTCCAGCCTGGGTGACAAGAGCGAAACTGCGTCTCAAAAAAATAAAAAAAAGTTGGAATTTTGGTTGGAAAAAGTAACACTTCATAAGGGAATGTTTTAGTTTGTATTGACTTCAATTTTGCCAACTTTCTAGCATGTTCAGGATTCTTCCAGCAGCTTCTCAGACAGCATATCAGCTTTGGTTAGCTACTATTCAGACAACTGCATTTCATAATCAGCAATCAAAATTGTACTTTTCTGTTAAAGCTGTTAAAATATTCTTGCTTTTAAAAAAGCTGTTAAAAACACAATTGGAAAAGTCAGTGAAATGATCATTTGATATTTGATTATTCAGTGAATTAGTTTTAGGCAAATCGGGCTGGCAGGCTGCAGAGGTGGCAACAGGCCAGAGATCATTAGAGGACCAGGAGGCCACAGGAAGGTCACCTCGGCTGCATTTTATAGCTCACAAAATGTTTTTACACGCACCCTCCCCCCCCCCACTGCCCCCATCACCCCGAGATGGAGTCTGTCGCCCAGGCTGGAGTGCAGTGGCACAATCTCGGCTCACTGCAACCTCTGCCTCCCGGGTTCACGCGATTCTCCTGCTTCAGCCTCCTAAGTAGCTGGGATTACAGGCGCATGCCACCACCCCTGGCTAATTTTTGTATTTTTAGTAGAGACGGGGTTTCACCATGTTGGTCAGGCTGGTCTCAGACTCCTGACCTCGTGATCTGCCCTCCTCGGCCTCCCAGAGTGTTGGGATTTACAGACGTGAGCCACCGCGCCTGGCCAGGTATTTCTTTATAGTAATGTAAGAACGGCCTAATGCAGGCCACATTTTGTTTATCCATTCATCGGTATGGACATTGGATGGTCTCCATCTTTTGGCTATTGTGAGTAATGCTGCTCTGAACGTTGCTGGACAAGTTTTTGTCTGAATGTCTTTTTTAAGTTCTTTGAGTATATAACTAGGAGTGGAACTGCTTGCTCACACGGGTCACCTAGCTCCTTTTTTCTTTTACTTTGCAATATTAAGACCCCATATTAGTGTGATACTCTTTCCTAGACTTTTAGTCTAAATGATAGTACTTGCTTTTTTTTTTTTTTTTTTTTTTAAGATGGTCTAGCTCTGTTGCACAGGCTGGAGTGTAGTGTCCCAATCATAGCTCACTGAAACCTCAAACTTCCAGGCTCAAGGGATCCTCCTATCTCAGCCCTCTGAGTAGCTGGGATTATAGGCATGTGCCACCATACCCAGCTAATTTTTGAATTTCTTTGTAGGAACAAAGTCTCATTATGTTGCTTAGGCTGGTGTCAAACTCCTGGCTTCAAGTAATCCTCCGTCTTTGGCCTCCCAAGGTGCTGGATAACAGGTGTGAGCCATCATGCCTGGCTAAGTCTTCAGTGAATACATCTAAATAAATATATTTTGGGTTTTTTGTTTTGTTTTTTTGTTTTGTTTCTGAGACAGGGTCTCACTCTGTTGCCCAGTGTGGAGTGCAATGGGGCAGCCTCCACCCCCTGGGCTCAAGCGATCCTCCCACTTCAGCCTCCTGAGTAATTGAGACTACAGGCATGTACCACCATACCTGGCTAATTTTTGTAATTTTTGGTATAGATAGGGTATTGCCATGTTGTTCAGGCTGGTTTTAAATTCCTGGGCTTAAGTGATCCTTCTGCCTTGGCTTTCCAAAGTGCTGGGATTCCAGGCATGAGCCACCATGTCCGGCCTGAATAAATATATTTTGAATAAATGAATGAATGATATTAGTTGAGGCAACCCTTAATAACAAAGACTACCAAGACATTTATTGGTCTAGTGAATGGCTTTGTATCTTATTAACTGTAACATTTGAATGCATTTGAAACTTTGTTATATATGTGACATAAATTCTGGTCATATAATTGAATTTCTGCAAGAACTGAGTTATAGTGAATGTTTATTAAACTTTTATTTATGCCTAGGAGAATATGCTGTATTTTCCTTTTAACTTTTCTGTCTTATACCTAGTGTGTGAAGGCTACTGTTCTATTTATTTTTATTTTTAATATTTATTTATTTATTTATTTGAGACTCAGTCTTGCTCCGTCGCCCAGGCTGGAGTGCAGTGGCGCGATCTTGGCTCACTGAAAGCTCCGCCTCCTGGGTTCACGCCATCCTCCTGCCTCAGCCTCCCGAATAGCTGGGACTACAGACGCCCACCACCACGCCCAGCTAAGTTTTTGTATTTTTAGTAGAGATGGGGTTTCACTGTGTTAGCCAGGATGGTCTCGATTTCCTGACCTCGTGATCCGCCACCTCAGCCTCCCAAAGTGCTGAGATTACAGGTGTGAGCCACCGCGCCCGGCCATTTTATTTTATTTTTAGTATTATTTTTTGAGACAGAGTCTTGCTCTTGTCACCCAGGCTGGAGTGCAATGGCACGATCTTGGCTCACTGCAACCTCTGCCTCCTGGGTTCAAGCGATTGTCTGCCTCAGCCTCCTTAGCAGCTGGGATTGCAGGTGCCTGCCACCATGCCCGACTAATTTTTGTATTTTTAGTAGAGACGGGGTTTCACCATGTTGGTCAAGCTGGTCTTGAACTCCTGACCTCATCATGATCTGCCTGCCTTGGCCTCCCAAAGTGTTGGGATTCCAGGCATGAGCCAGCGCGCCGGCCTGTTCTGTTTTATTTACTAGGAAACTGAGGCCCGAGGGGGCGTCATCCCAGCAGTGAAGCCTGGATTCACACAGCCTAGAGCAGTCTCTACTCAGTGGGGTTACCTTCTCTCTCTACAGCACTCAGAACCCAGACGCAGGTGGAGACAGCTTTTAGTTTTATTAAAGGCAGCCTGTTAGAGAACTTCAAACGGATCAGAGGAAAAGGTTTTTCTCCCAGGCACTGGTAATGCAGCTTCTGTCCACACGAGGGAAGTATTAGCTAAGGATAGCAATTGGTTGCAACTTGGAAACAAAGGCTGCAAGAGAAACTAAAATAAACCAGCTACTGGATTTCTAGGCCAACCTTAGGAAATTAATCAGCAACTGTAGAACTCTGGGTAAACAAATGTAAACCAGACCAGCCATTGGCTCATACCAGTGAGGATTCTGACCTGCTAAGCTGGAGAGTAAGGGCTCCCTGCATACACTCTTGTCTACTGGACAATTGCATCTGGAGCTGCCCCATAAGATCCCAAGTTGATTCCCCGAGTACTTATGTTGTCACACACAGATGATGACCCAAAGGATAGGGCACTGCTTAGCCTCCGAAGAACTTTCTGGTTTTTTTTTTTTTTTGGTAGGGCAGGCAATTGCATGGCATGCTTACTTGAAAAGCAGATGAAGCCAGGCTTGGTGGCTAACGCATAAAATCCCAACACTTTGGCAGGCCAAGGCAGGAGGACTGCTTGAAACAAGAAGTTCGACACCAGTCTGGGTGACAGAGCAAGGCCCTATCTCTACAAAAATGGAAAATTAGCCAGATGTGGCCGGGCGCAGTGGCTCACGCTTGTAATCCCAGCACTTTGGGAGGCCGAGGCGGGCGGATCACGAGGTCAGGAGATCGAGGCCATCCTGGCTAACATGGTGAAACCCCATCTCTACTAAAAAATACAAAAAATTAGCCGGGCGTGGTGGCGGGCGCCTGTAGTCCCAGCTACTGGGGCAGCTGAGGCAGGAGAATGGCGTGAACCCGGGAGGCGGAGCTTGCAGTGAGCCGAGGTTGCGCCACCGCACTCCAGCCTGGGTGACAGAGCGAGACTCCGTCTCAAAAAAAAAAAAGAAAAATTAGCCAGATGCTGTGGCATGAGTCTGTGGTCCCAGCTACTCGGGAAGCTGAGGCGGGAGGACTGCTGGCGCCTGGGAGGTTGAGGCTGCAGTGAGCTATAAAGGTGCCACTGCACTCTAGCCTGGGCAGCAAACTGAGAACCTGTCTCCACAACAACAACAACAACAACAGCGGCAGATGAAAGTAAGCGTCCAGGAAGACCTTTAATTTGGGTGGACAGCCACAGCTCCCAGAGTTTTGGAATTCATTAACCAGTAACGTTGAAAAGAACTGGTGCCGTCGTAAGGATACCAAGTTTTGATTTTGCCAGGTAAGAAATAGTATTCAAAAAATCCAACTGGCGTTTACTCTCACCATCATTTCACAAAAGAGAAAGCAAGACAGTTGGAAAAACATAATTGAAGACTAAAGGACTGTCCTTTAAATTGAAAAAAAAAAACCCTCATGAAAAACAAATCAGTGAAAACTTCATTGAGACTTGCATAAACATCAGTGTTGGAAGGCATTGTTTTAAAGGTGTTAATTCTTTTGGTTTGAGAAAAATTCTTAAGGAAGTCAAGATAACAAAGAAAGAATAACTCATCTGAATTTCCCCGAACACATTGTACATTTCCACAGACCGGGAAATAGTTTGCTGTTACAGAGCATGTCCAATGGGCCATGCATTTTTCATGCATTGTCTCATTTAAATCTTACAACTATATTTGAGATAGGAAGCTTTTATCGTCCCCATTTCATAGATGAGGACACCAGACCTTGCACCTGTACACAGCTAGTGAGGACAGAGTGCTGAGGAGTGGATCCAAACAGTAGCAACAACGAGTGAGCTTTACTCTTCTCTGGTTTCTTCAGTTGCTCTAGAAAAGAGACAAGTTTCTTGTCAAATTAAGAACTACCCCTAGCTGGGCATATAAAAAGAAAATACTCATAATCTCCCAGTTTTTGTTTTTTTTGAGACAGAGTTTCGCTCTGTCACCCAGGCTGGAGTGCAACCTCCGCCTCCCGGGTTCAAACGATTCTCCTGCCTCAGCCTCCCGAGTATCTGGGACTATAGGCACATGCCAACATGCCTGGCTAATTTTTGTAATTTTAGTAGAGATGGGGTTTCACCATATTAGTCAGGTTGGTCTCGAACTCCTGACTTCAGGTGATCCACCCACCTCAGCCTCCCAAAGTGCTGGGATTACAGGCACGAGCCACGGCACCCAGCCTAATCTCACAGTTTTGAAGTATTAACATTTGAGCACTGTTCTTTTTATACATTAAAATTTTGTTTTGAGGTTGAATTTTTTTTTTTTTTTTTTGAGACAGAGTTTTGCTCTGTTGCCCAGGCTGGAGTGCAGGGGCGTGATCTGGGCTCAGTGCAACCTCTGCCTTCTGGGTTCAAGAAATTCTTGCACTTCAACCTCCCAAGTAGCTGGGATTACAGGCGCCTGCCACCATGCCAGGCTAACTTTTGTATTTTTAGCAGAGATGAGGTTTCGCCATTTTGCCCAGACTGGTCTTGAACTCCTGGCCTCAGGTGATCCACATGCCTCGACCTCCCAAAGTGCTGGGATTACAGGAGTGAGCCACTGCGCCTGGCCAATATTAAACTTTATAATCAAAATTGGATCCTCTTTTGTTTACTTAATGGTATAAAACATTCCCCCAGTTATTAATATTCTTTGTAGTCATACTTTTTGAACAATGTAACGCCTTCCACTGAAGAATGAAACCTATATTTTGACACCAATACCCTAAGCTTAGTCTTGGTTTCTTTAGAGTGTTCGTTATTTATAGAAACACTATGTTGATATTTTTGTGCATTTACCTTTGTTCACATTTCCGATTTCCTCACGGTTAGATTTTTTCAGAAGTGGAATTATTGGGTCAAAGGCTAGAATATTTTAGAATATCTCAGAAAGTGTTACAAGGAACACACATGATGATTTCTTAGAGATAGCAATACTTGTTTTGTTGATTACACCATAAGCCACGAGTACCAATTGTTTTTAAGATAGTGCCCCAGGATTAAGTTTGTTCAAATCCAGTGAAAAGATCATTCTGACACAGTTTCCACTAAACAATCTGCACACACTCCTACAGACACTATAGCAGTGGTTTTTCAAAAAATATATAATTATATTTATAATATATATAATGTTATAAATATAATTATATACATTACACACACACACACACACACACATATATTTTTGAGACAGAGTCTCGCTCTGTTGCCAGGCTGGAGTGCAGTGGCATGATCTTGGCTCACTGCAACCTCTGCCTCCCGAGTTCAAGTGATTCTCCTGCCTCAGCCTCTCGAGTAGCTGGGACTACAGGTGGGTGCCACCACGCCTAGCTAATTTTTGTATTTTTTAGTAGAGATGGGGTTTCACCATGTTGGCCAGGATGGTCTCGATCTCTTGACCTCGTGATCCCCCCGCCTCAGCCTCCCAAAGTGCTAGGATTACAGGCGTGAGCCACCACACCCTAACCTACATATAATTTCATATACATATTATATGTTATAACATATTATATAAAAATATTATATATATATATATATATTTTTTGAGACGGAGTCTCGCTCTGTCCCCCAGGCTGGAGTGCAGTGGCGCAGTCTCGGCTCACTGCAAGCTCTGCCTCCCGGGTTCACGCCATTCTTACCGCTGCACTGGACTAGACTTAACCAATAAATTAAAAAATATATATAATAAAAATAATTCTAGAGAATTCTGAGTCTTTGTTGTGCTAAAGTGCATGGTAAATCCCCAAGAGATGCACCTATCATCCAGTGGTGAATCTTATTATAATAATCATCATAAACATCTTATTAATAATAATAATATAATTAACGCTACTACATTAACTATACATTAAGTATAATTAATGTTACTACATGCTGACCTTCTGCCAGAAACCATGCTTAGCATTTTGTAGGGATTAACACATTTGCTGGGCACAGTTATTCATTCCTGTAATCCCAGCACTTTGGGAGGCTGAGGCGGGAATATCCCTTGAGCCCAGGAGTTCAAGACCAGCCTGGTGATATAGTGAAATCCCATCTCTATGAAAAACAATAGAAAAAATTAGCACTAGCACTTTGGGAGAGAGAAGGAGAAAGGGAGGGAGGGAGGAAGGAAGGAAGAAGAAAAAAAAGAAACGAGCACTAAGTCTTGCACATTCAGGGCAGGACTTACATTCTATCTCTTGAGAGGAGCATCAAAAATTTGCAGAAAATTTGCAATTTTGCAATTTTATTTATTTATTTTTGAGACAGAGTCTCACTCTGTTGTCCTGCCTGGAGTGCAGTGGCATGATCACAGCTCACTGCAACCTCTGCCTCCTGGGTTCACACGATTCTCCTGCCTCAGCCTCATGAGTAGCTGGGACTACAGGCGTGTGCCACCATGCCTGGCTAATTTTTTATATTTCTAGTAGATACAGGGTTTCACCGTGTTAGCCAGGATGGTCTCCATCTCCTGACCTCGTGATCTGCCTGCTTAGGCCTCCCAAAATGCTGGGATTACAGGCGTGAGCCACCGCACCCGGCTGCAGACATATTTTAAAATCACTGCAATTCCCCTTTTTGTATTACTTCCCCGCATCTTAGCCCTTAATCACACTGTATTATCATCAGCTTGTCTGTCTCCCTTTACCAGAGCCAGGGATTTCAGAGATGGAATTCAGGAGGTCTGTGACCTTGCATGGGAAAGTCTACGAACAGTTACTTTCTCTAAGTTCTAACTCTAACTTAGCATTTCCTTGATTATGAAAGTTGGCAACAAACCATGCAGTGGCACAAGTACCTGCCACTTTGCCACCATTTGAAGCCATGGATCTTTTCCCATAGCATTCCAGCAGCTGTGGATATCTGGAAATATTACTCACCTTGTCATTACTTTGGAATTATCGTGGTTATTAAACCCTACTCTGAATTTTGTTATTAAATGCATTAATAAAGAAACGCATAGGATATGATACCTCAGATTTGTTTTTATAAATATATGAATACCTTTGTATGCATGTAATTGATTTTGCTCGTGATAATATCCATTTTATGCAGTTAAAGTTTTTTTTTAATGTGTATATTTGAGACAGGGATATCACTATGTTGCCCAGGCTAGTCTCAAACTGCTGGGCTCAAACAATCCTCCCACCTCAGCCTCCCGAGTAGCTGGGACTACAGGTGCATGCTGCCTGTAATCCCAGCTACTCGGGAGGCTGAGGCAGGAGAATAGCTTGAACCCAGGAGGCAGAGGCTGCAGTGAGCTGAGATCGTGCCACTGCACTCCAGCCTGGGCGACAGAGCAAGACTCCATCTCAAAAAAAAAAAAAAAAAAAAGATATCTGGTTTCCACTCCCAGAGAATCTAATGTAACTGCTCCAAAGGGTGCCCTGGGCATTAGGATTTTCAACCGCCCCCCCGCCCCCGCAGGAAATGCTATTGTACAGTCAAGGTTGAGAAACACTGGTTCTTGCAACCCAATGTGCCAGTGAGTATGTGTAATGCATACTTCTTGCAACCTAATGTGCCAATGAATCACCTGGGATGTTATTAAAATTGTTTCTGGGGCCGGGTGCGGTGGCTCACGCCTGTAATCCCAGCACTTTGGGAGGCCGAGGCTGGCGGATCATGAGGTCAGGAGATAGAGACCATCCTGGCTAACACGGTGAAACCCCGTCTCAACTAAAAATACAAAAAAATTAGCCAGGCGTTGTGGCGGGCGCCTGCAGTCCCAGCTACTCGGGAGGCTGAGGCAGGAGAATGGCCTGAACCCGGGAGGCGGAGCTTGCAGTGAGCCGAGACCGCGCCATTGCACTCCAGACTGGGCGACAGAGCAAGACTCTATCTCAAAAAAAAAAAAAAAAAAAAAAATTGTTTCTGAGTTTCTAGGTCTAGATGGGCCCGAGATTTTCTATTTCTCACAAGCTTCCAGGTGATGCTGACACTGTTGACACATGGACCACACTTTGAGAAGCAAGGGTCTCGGCGGGGTTTCTCAATTTTGACACTATTGACGTTTTGGGCTGGATAGTTCTTTGTTGTGGGGGCTGTCCTGTGCATTGTAGGATGTTCAGCGGCATCTGTGGCTTTTGCCCTCCAGATGCCAGTAGCACCCCCCAAATAGTGACGACCAAATGTGTCTTCAGACATCAGGAGGGCAAATTCATTCCGACCTGAGAAACTCTGGTCTGGGAGGTAGCTCTCTAAGGTTTCCTCTTTATGCCAAGACAGAATACTTGGCATTATTTGTAAAATAAGAAGAGGGATATCCAACTTTTTTTTCTTTTTTGAGATGGAGTCTCGCTGTCTCACCCAGGCTGGAGTGCAATGGCATGATCTCGGCTCACTGTAATCTCCATCTCCCAGGTTCAAGCGATTCTCCCACCTCAGTCTCCTGAGTAGCTGGGGCTACAGGCGTGCGCCGCCACGCCTGGCTAATTTTTGTATTTTTAGTAGAGACAAGGTTTCACCACGTTGGCCAGGCTGGTCTGGAACTCCTGATCTCAAGTGATCCACCCCCCTCAGCCTCCCAAAGTGCTGGGATTACAGGTGTGAGCCCTGGTGCCCAGCCTTCAACTTTTTTATTTCTATCATCTTGAAACATCAAGCAGGGTCATCCTACATTTAGAAATGTCTTAGTGATGACAAAGAAGCTGGGAGCAAAGAGGCCTGAGCTCAGTCTCAGTTTCGTTGCAACTTGCTGTGTGACTTTGGGTGGGTCACACAACCTCTCTGGGTGTCAGTTTCCTTGTTGTGAAAATGAGAGGATTGGAGGATAGCAGAGATGGCAAATTCCAGCCTCACCAGGGCTTAGGCAGGTAACTGCCGGCTAGAGTGGGGCTCAGGGGTGTGTGTGTGTGTGTGTGTGTGTGTGTGTGTGTGTGTGTGTGTACATATAGAATTGGGAGGGGGTGAGGAGACTTCAACCCGTTTCATGGGAGTTATGGCTACTTAGCTGTCACTGATGGCAGCCATATGGCAATGCAAATGCAATATTGCCCTCTGTATTAGTCCATTTTCATGCTGCTGATAAAGACATACCAGAGACTGGTATGTCTCTGATTTGCAGAAGAGGTTTAATGAACTCATAGCTCCACGTGCCTGGGGAGGCCTCACAATCATGGCGGAAGGTAACAGGCACGTCTCACATGGTGGCAGACAAGAGAGAATGAGAGCCAAGTGAAAGAGGAAACCCCTTATATCATCAGACCTCTTGAGACTTACTCACTACCAAGAGAACAGTATGGGGGGAACTGCCCCATGATTCAATTATCTCCCACTGGGTCCCTCCCACAACACACGGGAATTATGGGAGATACAATTTGATATGGGTGGGGACACAGCCAAACCATATCAGCAAGTTTTCAGGTTTTTTTTTTTTTTTTTTTTAGAGAGGTTAGAAATTTGGATTATTATGTAAATCTCTCTTTATAAATATATTACATTAAATTTAAAAAAATGCAGGTGGGACAAATAAAACTCTGTTGCAACATTCCAATCTATGTGCTCTGGTCTGTGCAGCTCAGATAATAATGATCACAATAGACACACACTTAGAGCATTTGCTGTGTGCCACGAAGACACCAATTCATTCCATCCTTACAATAATCCTATGAAGTCACTATGACTATTATCCTTGTCTTTAATATCTTAATTGTTTTTCTCATCTCCTCAGGGCCTATCCCTTTTTTTTGAAGATAAAGAAACTCTACAGAGAGAGGTTAAGTATGTTACCCTAAGTAGCACAGCCAGGAAGTACCCAAGTGGGGATTTAAACTTAAGTCACCTGTCCTCAGAGGCAGTCCTGAAAGATTCTTGCCTACAGGGGCTGCTGCATCTGACCGTGCAGTTGTGCATGTCACAGCCACTGGGAAATGGTACCCTCTGAAGTTGTGCAATGCTATAACCCCATGACAACGGTTTTTTTTTTTTTTTTTTTTTTTTTTGGGAGTCTCTCTCTGTTGCCCAGGCTGGAGTGCGGTGGCATGATCTTGGCTCACTGCAACCTCTGCCTCCTGGGCTCAAGCTGTTCTCCTGCCTCAGCCTCCTGAGTAACCGAAATTACAACTGTGCACCACCATGCCTGGCTAATTTTTGTATTTTTAGTAGAGATGGGATTTCACCATGTTGGCCAAGCCAGGCCAGTCTTGAACCCCCGACCTCAAGTGATCTGCCCGCCTCGGCCTCCCAAAGTGCTGAGATTACAGTCGTGAGCCACCACGCCCAGCCAGCCATGGTTCTGTGTTGCATGGAAACTCTAGAGGGGCTATGTAGACAAGGACAAGGGCCGCCATGGTGTTTTTCTGGGTGGACTGATGGCTGACGACCAGATTCTCCCACCCTCACCCCACTTCCATGCTGAAGGTTCTAGGACTGTGCTACAAACCCAAGAAGGAGTGAGATGACATATTCCATGGGCACAGTGGCCTGGAGGACCAAAGGCTGAGGTAATAGGATGTGGTGAGTTGAATTATGTCTCCCCCAAAAACGATTTGTCCGTCTGGAACCTCAGAATATGACCTTATTTGGAAGGAGAGGCTTTGCGCATGTGATTAAGGTCAGGATCTGGAGATGAAGTTATCCTGGATGAGAGTGGACCCTAAGGCCAATGAGATAGAAAAGGAGAAGACATACAGAGACACGGGAAGAAACCATGCACGTGAAGATGGAGGCAGAGATTGGAGTGGGGCAGCGACAGCCACGGATCACCAGGAACCACCAGAAGCTGGAGGAGGCCAGGAAGGGCTTGCTAGAGGGAGCACAGCTCTGCTAACAACTTGATTTTGGACTTGTGGCCTCCAAAACTGTGAGATAATAAATTCCTGTTGTTTAAAGTCACTCAGTTTAGGCCAGGTGCAGTGGCTCATGCCTGTAATCCTAGAACTTTGGGAGGCCAAGGAGGGAGGATCCCTTGAGCTCAGGAGTTCGAGACCAGCCTGGGCAACATAAGCAGTCCCCGTCTCTATCCAAAATATACAAAAATTAGCTGGGTGTGGTGGCTCGCGCCTGTGGTCCCAGCTACTCAGGAGGCTGAGGTGAGAGGATGGCTTGAGCCTGGGAGGTGAAGGTTGCAGTGAGCCATGATCACAACACTGCACTCCAGCCTGGGTGATGAAGAGAGACCCTGTCTCAAACTAACAAACCAATAAATAAAGTCACCCAGTTTGTGGTAATTTATGCCAGCAGCCCTAGGAAAATAATGTAGAGGGACTTTTAAAAAAATTAAAAAGTTCAATGTATGACACTGATTGGTTAAAGAAAAATGAATAAATTAATTAATTAAAAAGAGGCCGGGTGCAGTGGCTTATGCCTGTAATCCCAGCACTTTGGGAGGCTGAGGCAGGTGGATCACTTGAGGCCAGGAGTTCAAGACCAGCCTGGGCAACATGGTGAAATCCTGTCTCTACCGAACATACAAAAATTAGTCGAGCATAATGCCTGTAATCCTAGCTAGTTGATAGGCTGAGGCAGGAGAATCACTTGAACCTGGGAGGTGGAGGTTGCAGTGAGCTGAGATGGCACCACTGCACTCCAGCTTGGGCAACAGAGTGAGACTCTGTCTCAAAAAAAAAAAAAAAGGGGTGGGGGGGCTGGATGCGGTGGGTCACACCTGTAATCCCAGCACTCTGGGAGGCTGAGGCAGGTAGATCATGAGGTCAAGAGATCAAGACCACCCTGGCCAACATCGTGAAACCCCATCTTTACTAAAAATACAAAAATTAGCTGGGCGTGGTGGCACGAGCCTGTAGTCCCAGCTACTTGGGAGGCTGAGGCAGGAGAATTGCTTGAACCCAGGAGGCAGAGGCTGCAGTGAGCCGAGATGGTGCTACTGCACTCCAGCTTGGCAACAGAGCAAAACTCCGTCTGAAAAAAAAAAAAAAAAAAAAAAAGAAGGAAATGAAGCTACTTTGTCTTCCCTCCCTCAGTCTGTGGACTGAGACTCAGGGCTGCCAGAGCTGTTGCTGGGATGGACACAGGGTCTCACCCACATGCAAAAGCTGCTATGTCTGAGGCCGGGCGCGGTGGCTCACGCTTGTAATCCCAGCACTTTGGGAGGCCGAGGCGGGCGGATCACGAGGTCAGGAGATCGAGACCACAGTGAAACCCCGTCTCTACTAAAAATACAAAAAATTAGCCGGGCGTGGTGGCGGGTGCCTGTAGTCCCAGCTACTCGGAGAGGCTGAGGCAGGAGAATGGCGTGAACCCGGGAGGCGGAGCTTGCAGTGAGCCGAGATTGACCCGTCTCAAAAAAAAAAAAAAAAAAAAAAAAAGCTGCTATGTCTGAACTCTAAGCATCTTTAATACAGGCACACAAAGACACACACACACACTAGTGACAGCAGATGTGTCCCCCATGGTGACCCCCGGCCTTGCTTTCACTCTTCCTTGTGCATGTCAGGGGGTCTGAGCAGACCAGGAACCCTGGCCTTGCACGCTGACAAGGGGTGATTTGAGTGGCTTTGGTGTGCCTGAGTGCAGGGCTGAGGCCACGCTTTTCCGTTGAAGAAGGAGTTTCAGGATTTGATAAATGACCGTTTAATGCTGGCAGGAGAGTAGGCTCATCATTGGGCAGCAACAATCATCATAATTAGAGACGGGCTAGAAGCAGAAGGCCCAGCCCTGCCGTCCTGCACTGCCTCAGAGCCTGACTCTTCTACACTAACCCTTTCTGGGCCTTGGTGCTCCAGGAAGCCAGGGGTATCATCCAGAAAGAAGAATGTTCGGGCAGCCAGCTGGGTCCTCTGTGGAGCCATGAGCCTGGGTGTCAATGGGTCATTGAGCAATGCAGGAGAGGGCAGGAGAGTGGCCGATGTGTGCTGGGGACCGTGGGGACCCAGCCCAGGTGAGGAGCAGCCACCGTGCAGCGTGGAGCGTCACAGCCTTGCCAGGTCTTCCAACTTGTCAAGAGAGTACAAAAATTCAGGCTATTTGTGTGTGTGTGGTAGAATATGAGTAACATAAACTTTACCATTTTACTCATTTTAAAGCGTGCAGTTCTCCGGCATTAGATACACTCACATGGCTGTGCAACCGTCAGCAGTATCCATCTGCAGAACTTGTTCACCTTCCCAAACTGAAACTCTGTCCCTATTAAACGTGGACTCCCCACCTCCCTCTCCCAGCCCTTGGCACCCATCATGCTACTTTGTGTCTCTATGAATTTGAGCAGGTTATTTTTTTAGAGAATGAAATCTCCTTCTTTAAAAGTTTAGCCTCATTTACGATGGGCCACTGGAATGCACCAATGAATTTCTAATATACATCAACAAATTAACACTCCTGAAACTGAACTTTTGATTTTGATTTTTCCATGAAATGTGGCTTTGTGATTTTTTTTTTTTTTTTTTTTTTGAGATAGGATCTTACTCTATCACCCAGGCTCACTGCAGCAGCCTCAACCTCCTGGGCTCACGAAATGCTCCTACCTCAGCCTCCCAAGTAGCTGGGACCACAGGCGTGCACCACCACACTCGGCTAATTTTTTGATTTTTTGTAGCGATGGGGTCTCAGTTGCCTAGGCTGATCCCGAACTCCTGGGCTTAAGTGATCCTCGAGCCTCGGTCTCCCAACATGTTGGGATTACAGGCATGAGCCACTACGCACATCCTGGATGCACCTCTTAACTTATATGTGCCTCAGTTTCCTTATCTGATGAATGGAAATAATTATAGGACCCACCTAATATGATTGTTGTGAGGATAAAATAAGTTCATTACATAAAGCCAGTTAATGCTAACATTTTATTATAATTATAAAAATGACTTCTGTTACTATTAAATCTATTATTTCACAATATGTTGTAATTATTTATTTCCATATCTGCCCATGTAAGATTGTGAATCTTTGAGAACAGGGGCTGTATCTAACCAATTTGTGTTTCCCTGTATCTAACCAATTTGTGTTTCCCCAGAGACTAACCTATACTTTATTCTTATTTAGCAGGTGCTCAATTAATGTCTGGGGAAAAGAGGAAGAAAGAAAAGGAAGGAAAGAACGAATGAGGATGGCCGGGCATGGTGGCTCACGCCTGTAATCCCAGCACTTTGGGAGGTCGAGGTGAGCAGATCACGAGGTCATGAGATTGAGACCATCCTGGCTAACACAGTGAAACCCCGTCTCTACTAAAAATACAAAAAATTAGCCGGACGTGGTGGCGGGCGCCTGTAGTCCCAGCTACTCGGAGAGTCAGAGGCAGGAGAATGGCGTGAACCCGGGAGGCGGAGCTTGCAGTGAGCCGAGATGGCGCCACTGCACTCCAGCCTGGGCGACAGAGCAAGACTCCGTCTCAAAAAAAAAAAAAAAAAGAAAAGAAAAAGAAGGAATCGATGAGGTAATCTTCCCAGTGGTATGTCAGGACACTCCTAAGACACAAAGTCTGCAGAGCGGTACTTTTCCCAGGGTCTCCACCCTCACCCCGATCATAGGTGTGCAGCTTGCAGCTCCACCCTATTTCAGGGACTGCCACGTAACAATCTGCCCTAAAACTTGGCGGCATAAATCTACAACCTATTTTCTATTATATGTATTATATTATAAATTATGTACAACTTATATAAGTTTTACATAATAATGACATCTATCATTTCACAATATAATGTAGTTACTTATTTCCACATCTGCCTTGTGAGACTGTGAATCTCACAATTAATTTACAATAAGTCATATATTACATATTATAAAATAATAAACCTATCACAAACTATTGTATCTCTTGATTTTGTGGGTCAGGAATTTGGAAAGTCTTTTCTGCTCCTCACTGGCGTTGCTGGAAGTCGCTCCACAGCTCGCAGATGAGCTGGCTGGGAAGATACAAGGTGGCTGCACTCACTATTGGGGGCCCTAGCTCGGATGGCTGCCAGGCTGGGCTCAGCTGGGACTGCCTCCTACACGTGGCCTCTCCGGCATGGTGACGTCACGGAAGCCTCAGACTCCTCACACAGGTGCTGGATCCCCCGGAAGGAGTGTTTCCAGGGGTCCCCCGCAGAATCAGCAAGCAAGGCTTCTGACACCCGCCTCGGAAGGGCAGAGCACCTCTGCTGTTGTGGTCTATTGGCAAGCCAATCGCTAAGGCTGGCCTGTACTCAAAGGAAGAAGAATTAGATCCCACCTCTCCATGGGAGGCGCAGCAGGTAATTCGGGTTAATCTACCACGTTCTTTCTCTCCACTGCAGGTGTTTTAAACTAGAGGCCACTGGGTCTCTCGGACAACTAGCAGTGAATCTGTGAATCCCCTGAGTGCACAGTTTTAAACAAATGTGCAGAATGTGCATTTTGTTTTCAGGGAAATCGGAACTAACAAGATTATGAATCCCTCACCAAATAGCGGTCTTCCTTTTAACTGAGTCTTATCCTACTACAAACATTTCCCAAGAAAATGTGAAGAGTCTTGTAAGTCTTTCCAATAATATAGAAAAACAAAAGTCATCCTTTAATTCCCTGCCCTGCCCAGTCCTGTCCCCTTCTCAAAGATAATCCTTGCTATTAATTGATGTATATTTTCGTGATGTATTCCCATGCATTGCATAGATAAGTAAGGTTTTAAAAAATACAAATAGCTTCATTCTCTTCATACATTTTTCCTGTAACTTGGTTTTTCTTCACTTTTAACATTATGTATAGGAAATGGGTTCATGCCAGTAGTTCTAGACTTATCTCATGTTGAGGAATTATCCCATGTTGAACTCAGCCTGTGAACAATCTGAAATGCGGTACATGCAACCGTTCCTCTACCAATTCACCTGCCTCCTGTTGTCAATTTTCCACTCTTGCCGGCAGTGCTGCTGTAAACAGCCTCGCTTTACCTCCTTGTGCACATGTGAGAGTAATTCTCTTGGTAGGTACCTAGAGGTGGAATTGTCAGATCATTAGATATGTGCAATACAATTCGATTTTTTTTATGTTACTTTAAGTTCTGGGATACATGTGCTGAACATGCAGGGTTGTTAATAGGTATCCATGTGCCGTGGGGGTTTGCTGCACCTATTAATCCGTCATCTAGGTTTTAAGCTCTGCATGCATTAGGTATTTGTCCTCATGCTCTCCCTCCCCTTGCCCCCACCCCCTGATAGGCCCTGGTGTGTAATGTTCCCCTCCCTGTGTCCATGTGTTCTCACTGTTCAACTCCCACTTATGAGTGAGAACATGTGGTGTTTGGTTTTCTGTTCTTGTGTTAGTTTGCCGAGGATGATGGTTTCCAGCTTCATCCATGTCCCTGCAAAAGACATGAACTCATTCTTTTTTATGGCTGCATAGTATTCTATGGTGTATATGAGCCACATTTTCTTATCCAGTCTATCTTTTTTTTTCTTTCTTTCTGAGATGGAGTCTTGCTTTGTCGCCCAGGCTGGAGTGCAGTGGTGCAATCTCGGCCCACTGCAACCCTTGCCTCCCAGGTTCAAGCGATTCTCCTGCCTCAGCCTCCTGAGTAGCTGAGACTACAGGTGCCCACCACCATGCCTGGCTAATTTTTTTTTTTTTTTTTTTTTTGAGACAGAGTCTTGCTGTGTCGCCCAGGCTGGAGTGCAGTGGCGCAATCTCGGCTTACTGCAAGCTCTGCCTCCCGGGTTCACGCCATTCTCCTGCCTCAGCCTCTCCGAGTAGCTGGGACTACAGGCGCCCGCCACCACGCCTGGCTAATTTTTTGTATTTTTAGTAGAGACGGGGTTTCACCGTGGTCTCGATCTCCTGACCTCGTGATCCACCCGCCTCGGCCTCCCAAAGTGCTGGGATTACAAGCATGAGCCACCGCGCCTGGCCATGCCGGGCTAATTTTTGTATTTTTTTAAGTACAGACAGGGTTTCACCATGTTGGCCAGGCTGGTCTCGAACTCCTGACCTCAGGTGATCTGCCCGCCTTGGCCTCCCAAAGTGCTGGGATTATAGGTGTAAGCCACTGTGCCAGGCCCAGTTTTCATCTTTTTAATTGACGATAAAATGATTTACGTTGCATGACATGGGCTCACTGGTAACAGTGGATGTCATGTGTAGTGCCTGGCACATTGTATGTTCCCAAGAAAACTTCCTTTTTTTTTCTTTTTTCTGAGATGGAGTTTCGCTCTTGTTGCCTAGGCTGGAGTGCAATGGCACCATCTCAGCTCACTGCAACCTCTGCCTCCCGGGTTCAAATGACTCTCCTGCCTCAGCCTCCCGAGTAGCTGGGATTACAGGTCCCACCACTGTGCCCAGATAATTTTTTTTTTTTTTTTTTTTTTTGAGACGGAGTCTTGCTCTGTCGCCCAGGCCCAGGCTGGAGTGCAGTGGCGCAATCTTGGCTCACTGCAAGCTCTGCCTCCCGGGTTCACGCCGTTCTCCTGCCTCAGCCTCTCCGAGTAGCTGGGACTACAGGCACCCGCCACCATGCCCGGCTAATTTTTTGTATTTTTAGTAGAGACGGGGTTTCACCATGGTCTCGATCTCCTGACCTCGTGATCCGCCCGCCTCGGCCTCCCAAAGTGCTGGGATTACAAGCGTGAGCCACCGTGCCCGGCCAATTTTTGTATTTTTAGTAGAGACGGAGTTTCACCATGTTGGCCAGGCCAGTCTTGAACTCCTGACATCAGGTGATCCACCCACCTCAGCCTCCCAAAGGATTATAGGCATGAGCCTCCACGCCCAGACGAAAACTTTCTTTACAGGGTATTTCTGTTTGTGGCTTAGCCTCTCTCTGACAGGAAAAGGCTGTGCAATAGAAGGGAAGGTGTGCTTTGACTTCACGCTGTCATTTCCCCAGCCCAGCTCATGGGCTTCTGGTGGAATTCACTCTAACCCTGAGTCCAGGGGTGGACCTAAGATGCAGGGATTGGTAATCAGAACATCATATTCCTCTGGCCACAGTCACTGGTTCGGGGATAAGCATGTGACGGATTCAGAACAATGGCCAGGAAAATGCCACAAGAGGAAGAGCTGGGATTAGTCTCAGCTCTTCCTGGGTTGCCTGGGGCACACAGGGGAGGAATGAACCAGAATCAAAGTCAGAGTCTGCTATTAAGAAGGAAAGAGGCCAGGCGCGGTGACTCATCCCTGTAATCCCAGCACTTTGGGAGGCCGAGGTTGGAGGCCAGGAGTTGGAGACCAGCCTGGCCAACATGGTGAAACCCCGTCTCTACTAAAAATACAAAATTTACCTGGGTGTGGTGGTATCCACCCGTAATCCCAGCTACCTGGGGGGAGCTGAGGCACAAGAATCGCTTGAACCCAGGAGGCAGAGGTTGCAGTGACCCGAGATCGCACCACTGCCCTCCAGCCTGGGCGATTTGACCCCGAGTCAAACAAACAAACGAACAAAGGAAAAGAATGATGGTTGCCAGGTAGATACTCAACAGTGCCCAGCGTCAAAGATGATCCCACACATAGAGATGAAGAAACTGAGGAACGGAGACGTGAAGAAACTTGTCCAAGAATAGCCGGTTAACTCCAGATCCGATGTTTTTAATCATAATACAATGATTTTCATTTTTGCTTGATTCTCTGTTTGGATTCTTTTCTTTTCTTTTCTTTTCTTTTCTTTTCTTTTCTTTCTTTCTCTGTCTCTTTCTTTCTTTCCTTTCTTTCTTTCTCTCTCTCTCTCTTTCTTTCTTTCTTTCTTCTTTCTTCCCTCCCTCCCTCTCTCCCTTCCTTCCTTCCTGCCTTCCTGCCTTCCTGCCTTCCTGCCTTCTTTCTTTTTTTTTTTTTGACAGAGTCTCTCTTTGTTGCCCAGGCTGGACTGAAGTGACGTGATCTCGGCTCACTGCAACCTCCACCTCTTGGGTTCAGGCCATTCTCCTGCCTCAGCCTCTCAAGTAGCTGGGATTACAGGCGTGAACCACCACGCCTGGCTAATTTTTGTATTTTTAGTAGAGATACGGTTTTACCATGTTGGCCAGGCTGGTCTCCAACTCCTGACCTCAAGTTATCCACCCACCTCGTCCTCCTAAAGTGCTGGGATTACAGGCGTGAGCCACTGCTCCCGGCAGATTTTCATTTTCCATGACTTTCAACAGATGGTAATCTCCTTGAAGGCACGGGCCATGTATGAGTCATTCTCCAGTTTATCTTCAGCACCCGACGCTGCTTGGCACAGAGTCAGGGATTACCAGGGCTCACATCTGGTGAATGAATGGGTGAACAAGAAACCTGCACATAGAGTCCTAGATCTTTAGGTCTCTAAGAAATTCCACAGCCACTTTTCAGACTTTGATGTGCACACAAACCACCCGGGATCTCATTAGAAGGCAGGTTCAGATTCAGCAGCACTAGGGTGGGGCCTGAGATTCCAGATTTCAAACAAGGTGCTAGGTAATGTGGATGCTATTGTTTCAAGAACGATGCTTTAAGAAACAAGTTCTAGACAGCTGTGCCATCCCAGTGGCAGTCACTAGCCACACGAGGCTCTGAGCATTTGAAACATAGCAAATCCCAACCGAGATGTGCTGTAAATGTAAAATACATGCTAAATTTCGAAGACTTATTTAAAAAGCACTGTAAAACGTTTTATAATTCTTTTTTTAAAAATAAAATAAATTAAAAAAAAAAAGAGGCCAGGCGTGGTGGCTCACACCTGTAATCCCAGCACTTTGGGAGGCTGAGGCGGGCACATCACCTGAGGTCAGGAGTTCGTGACCAGCCAGGTGAACATGGTGAAACCCCGTCTCTACTAAAAATACAAAAATTAGCCGGGTGTGGTGGTGGGTGCCTGCAATCCCAGCTACTCGGGAGGCTAAGGCAGGAGAATTGCTTGAACTCAGGAGGCAGAGGTTGCAGTGAGCTGAGATCACACCATTGTACTCCAGCTTGGGTGGCAAGAGCGAAACTCCATCTCAGAAAAAAAAAAAAAGAAAAAATTAGCCAGGGATGGTGGTGTGTGCCTGTTTTCTTAGATTCTTGGGAGGCTGTGTTGGGAGCCCGGAAGTTTGAGGTTACAGTGAGCTATGATCTCACCACTGTACTCCAGCCTGGGTGACAGAGCAAGACTCTGTCTCAAAAAAAAAAAAAATTCAGTGATAGCAAGTGTTAGTGATAGGACACTCTGTGACTCCACAATTCCACTCCTGGGAGGATACCCAGAGAAACTCACAGGTGGATGAGGAGTGAACTGCAAGAATGTCTGCGATGTGGCCAGGTGCGGTGGCTCATGCCTGTAATCCCAGCACTTTGGGAGGCCGAGGCGGGCAGATCACTTGAGGTCAGGAGTTCGAGACCAGCCTGGCCAACATGGTGAAATCCCATCTCTAAGAAGAACACAAAATTAGCTGGGCATGGTGGTGCACACCTGTAATCCCAGCTACTTGAGAGGCTGAGGCAGGAGAATCGCTTGAACCTGGGAGACAGAAGTTGCAGTGAGCTGAGATCGTGCCATTGCACTCCAGCCTGGGCAACAAGAGAAAAACTCCGTCTCAAAAAAAAAAAAAAAAAAAAAAGATATATGTAGGAATGAGAAACATCAAATTCAGGATAGTGGTTATCTTAGAGGGGAAGGAGAGGGAAGGGAGAGGTTCATAGGGATCTATTTTTAAAAAACTGGATATAATTACTTATTCATTAAAGAAAAACTACTGCTTAAAACATAGTCCATTTTGACTACAGAAGATATGGATGCTGTAATTTTATTGTTAAAATTTCTTCTACTGCCCTGTCAAATATTAGTTTTTATTTCTAAATAACTCATTTCATTTTTTATGTTTATCACAGCCATGCATGCTTATGGCTTAAAGACTCAAATCAGTCTACAAGGTTTGTTGACTACATAAACATAAAAAAATTTTTTTAACTGGTTGGTAGAAACAGAGGTGTTTTCTTTATTACTCTCTAATATGTTTTATAAATCTGAAGCATTTCATTAAAAAATACTCATAAAATCATTGTAAGGCCAGGAGCGGAGGCTCACACCTATAATGCCAGCATCTTGAGAGGCCAAGGTGGGTAGATCACTTGAGCCCAGGAGTTTGATACCAGCCTGGGTAACATGGCCAAACCCTGTCTCTACAGAAAATAAAAAAAAAATAGCCAGGCTGGTGTGTAAACCTGTAGTCCCAGCTACTCAAGAGGCTGAGCTACTCAAGAGTGGAGGATCACTTGAGCCTGGGAGTTGAAGGTTGCAGTGAACGGTGATTGCACCACTGGACTCCAGTCTGGGCAACAGAGGGAGACCCTGTTTCAAAAAAGGAAAATCAATAAACCTCCTTCGGAATTGCTCTGTGTCTACATATTTAGTGATCTTAATCTTTTCTAAAACTTGAATTCACCCATCTCATATTCCACTAGCTTCTCTATTTTCTTGGAGTCATTTATCATTCTCACTTTTCTTCTCTACTTCCCACCCATCGCATCCAGGTTTTATCGTTCAGAAGCCCTGATGAAGAAGGATTCTAATTTAGGGTCATAGCCCAGGTGGATTTTCTTTATTTCTGTTCGGCGTGGTGGTGGAGATAGTTTGGAAAGTGTATTCAATATTGTAATTACGGAGTGGATGACAGCCAGAGAGCTCTCTGCCCCTTTGATATCTTTTAAAAAATGCCTCGAAGTCCCCACTCCCCAGTCACATGCAGTTCCAAAGCTCTACCAAATAGTTCTGCTAATCCCTTGAGAGATTAAGAAATTTGGGGCCAGTTTCTTTCTCCAGAGCTCTGGTTTCCATGTGTGCGGCCTCCTCCTCTTCCCTGCTTCCCTGAAACTCTCCCTCTCCTTCATCTTAAACTACAAAAACCCACTCAGGGCTGGGTGCGGTGGCTCACGCTTGTAATCCCAGCACTTTGGGAGGCCGAGGCGGGCGGATCACGAGGTCAGGAGATCGAGACCACTGTGAAACCCCGTCTCTACTAAAAATACAAAAAATTAGCCGGGCGTGGTGGCGGGCGCCTGTAGTCCCAGCTACTCGGAGAGGCTGAGGCAGGAGAATGGCGTGAACCCGGGAGGCGGAGCTTGCAGTGAGCCGAGATTGCGCCACTGCACTCCAGCCTGGGCGACAGAGCGAGACTCCGTCTCACAACCCTACAGCTCCGAGATCGGACACCCCACTCAGACCAATCACTTAAAAGGCACTGAGGACTTAATTGGCCATTTTTTAAGGACAGAGAAGAGTTTTACAAACCAACCTGCAGACATATTTTAAGGGGGACAGTAGGCATTGCTCTACTTAAAATGTCTGTAGGGGGCTGGGCATGGTGGCACACGCCGGTAATCCCAGCACTTTGGGAGGCCAAGGCAGGCCAATTGCTTGAGTTCAGGAGTTCGAGACCAGCCTGGCCAACATGGTGAAACCCCGTCTCTACAAAAAATACAAAAATTAGCTGAGTGTGGTGGCGGGCACCTGTAGTCACAGCTACTCGGGAGGCTGAGGCAGGAGAATTGCTTGAAACTGGGAGGTGGAGGCTGTAGCAGTGAGCTGAGATTATGCCACTTCACTTCATCTTTGGCAACAGAGTGAGACTCTGTCTCAAAAAAAAAAAAAATTAAAAGAAGAGTAATATTTCATGACATGAAAATTAGCTAAGATTCAAATTTCAGAGTCCATAAATAAACTTTACTGCTAACACAGCCACTCTTGTTGGTTTGCATGTGGTCTGTGGCTGCATTCCTGCTGCAAGGGCAGAGTGAGTTAATGGTGGAATGGACCGTATAACCTGCAAAGCCGAAACACGGACTCTCTGGCCTTTTACAGAAAACGTTTGCCGTCCTCTGACCTAATGTCTCTTCTTTATAATACCAAGGACTTCTTCCTCTGAATATATAATTAAAAAAAAACCCATCTTGAATATTACAGCAATGGGGCGTAGTCTCAGCTAAATAGTTATTTCCATAAAATATGTTCAAATTTCTGCTTTGTCTTTTGTGAAATGAGGCGGAACATAAATTTTAAAATGTCCTAATAAAAGGCCATAGGATTTAATCTCATATTCATAGAAATATCACCCGTAAATTTTCTTACGAGGGAAGATAATGTATATTTTTATATTTGGTCATTTCTGGAGCCTAAGTCCAATCAGAAACATTATATATATATATATATATTTTTTTTTTTTTTTTTTTTTCTTTGAGACAGTGTCTTGCTCTGGTCTCCCAGGCTGGAGTGCAATGGCACGATCTTGGCTCACTGTAACCTCTGCCTCCCAGGTTCAAGTGATTCTCCTGCCTCAGCCTCCTAAGTAGCTGGGATTACAAGTGCCCGCCACCACCCCCGGCTAATTTTTGTATTTTTAGTACAGATGGTGTTTCACCTTGTTGGCCAGGCTGGTCTCGAACTCCTGACCTAGTGATCCACCTGCCTTGGCCTCCCAAAGTGCTGGGATTACAGGCATGAGCCACCGCACCCGGCCATATCTTATAGATATATTTTATTTTTGGAAAAAAATCTGAATGTAGAGAGGTGGGCTTCTTTCTCAGGTCCCAGCATTCCAAGGCCAGGATCACTGTCATTGTCTTCCTTCCAGTTTTTTTTTTTGTTTTTATTTTTGCCTTTTTAAATGAACATATTTTTTACATACATTTTACATATCATTCTGAATATAGAATTTTGCGTTTTTCCCCTTTGTTTCCCACCTATTTTTTTTCTCTCTTTTTTGTCTTCCTTTTCTTTTTTCTTGTTTCCCACCTATTTTTGGGAGGCAGAGGCAGGAGAATCGCTTGAGCCCAGGGGTCAGAGGTTTCAGTGAGCTGAGGTTGCACTACTGCATCCCAGCCTGGGTGACAGAGTGAGACATTGTCAAAAAAAAAAAAAAAAAGCCTCCTGCAGCAGTCATTGTATTTGTGTGTTTTTGTTTTTGTTTTTAATGTCTGCAGGTATTTTTTTTTCTTTTTTTTTTTTTTTTCTCTATGGCTTTGTCATCCAGGTTGGAGTGGAAGACAATTTTTTCACAGACCCGGGGGTAGTGGGGAGGGGTGGTGGTTCTGGGATGATTCAAGCGTGTTCCATTTATTGTGCACTTTATTTCTATGATTATGACATTGTAATATATAATGAAGTAATTATACAACTCACCACAATGTAGAATCAGTGGGAGCCCTGAGCTTGTTTTCCTGCAACTAGACGGTCCCATCTGAGGGTGATGGGAGATGGTGACAGATCGTCAGGCATTTGATTCTCATAAGGACAATGCAGATCCCTCAACACTTGCAGTTCACTACAGGGCTCAGGCTCCTCGGAGAACCTAATGCTGCTGACGGTCTGACAGGAGACGGAGCTCAGGCCGTCATGTGAGTGAAGGAGAGCGGCTGTAAACACAGATGAAGCTTCGCTCCCTCACTCGCCATTCACCTCCTGCTGTCCAGTCCAGTTCCTGGTCAGTACCCGTCCGTGGCCAGGGGTTTGGGGACCCCTGCTGTATAGCGTATATTTTACTGATTTATTTATTTTCTCTCTTTTCTCTAGAATGACAGCCCTTTAAACAGAAGGACTCTGTTGTCTAGTTTTTTTACTGTTGTGTCCACAGCACCTAGAATGACTCTTGGCACATGGCAGGTGCCCTATATATGTTTACTGAATAAACATATTTTTGTTTTCCTGAGGGCTGTGGTGCTTGGGTACATATCAGAACGACCTGGGAAGCTAGTTAAAAATAGCAAAACAGGGCCAGGCGGGGTGGCTCATGCCTGTAATCTCAGCACTTTAGGGGCTGAGGTGGGCAGATCAAGAAATAGAGCCATCCTGGCCAACATGGTGAAATCCCGTCTATACTAAAAAAAAGCAAATGGGCTGGGCAAGGTAGCTCACACCTGAAATCCTAGCACTTTGGGAGGCTGAGGTGGGCCAATCAATTGAGGCCAGGAGTTTGAGACCAGCCTGGCTAATGTGGTGAAACCCCGTTTCTACCAAAATACAAAAATTAGCTGGGTGTGGTGGCACACACCTGTAATCCCAGCTACTTGGGAGGCTGAGGCAGAAGAATTGCTTGAACCCAGGAAGCGGAGGTTGCAGTGAGCCAAGATTGTGCCACTGCACAGCCTGGGCAACAGAGTGAGACTCTGTCTCAAAAAAAAAAAAAGCAATGCCCAGGGCACCTGACACAATCCCAGGCACCCAGTTAAAGTCTGATGAAAACTAGATGATTGTAAGAGGCATCCCTGGAAATTGCTATTGCATTTATCTCCTAAGCTTTCAGCAAAAGTTGTTATTTCTGCTTTAACAGAGCCAAGGAAAATAGTAAAATATATTGAAATTGGTTTGTATTAAAAATCTCCTTTGTAGTTAGGGCAGTAAATTATAGACATAGGATTCAATATACGCCATAAATTGAATATTTTAGTGTGAGTAGAGTTGTATCGAGTGTTCCTTTGGGGATTAGAGTTTATTTCCTAAGCTTTTGTTCACTACATCATGAGTCTTTTCGATAAAAGGATCTCATTGCCTGACAGCCAGACAAGCCTTTCAGTGATGCGAGAGGATTTTATCGGGTGTGGTTAACTCAGAAAATTGTTCTTTGAAGATACTTTATGACCAAATATTTACTAATGTCCCTTAGCAGGCCTGGGTTAATGTCAGAATACCTAAGAAAGCAAATAAATGTGAGATAACCAGGACACACACACACACACACACACACACACCCCTACTGCTTTTACTCTGCTTTAAGTAGACAAAAACCAAGAAATGTAATTTAAATAGAAGGTTGATGCTATCATGACCTTAATATTAAAAGTTCTTGTGAAGAGGAATGGGATTAGGACTGGCAGGCATGTCACATAGAGATTTAAATCCATCCATTTATCCATCTATTTGGAGCAAGTGGACATTTGCTTTACAACGGTAGGATTCAAGGCTTACAATTCATCGTTTTTCTTACCTAGGCAGATTTTTGTATTTTTAGAAGAGACGGGGTTTCACCATGTTGGCCAGGCTGGTCTTGAACTCCTGGCCTCATGTGATCTGCCTGCCTTGGCCTCGCAAGGTGTGGAGATTACAGGCGTGAGCCAATGCACCTGGCCGCATTGTGTTTTTGAATATGTTTTATAATATGCACAATGAATTCATATAATAGGATGTATATATTATTTTTGCATCACTAAAGAAAGATCCATTGGGGGTTATAGGTGTGTGCACATCACCTCAGTAGTTTACAGACCACTCTTTAGACCAATGCCACTGACTTTATGAGCCTTCACCTGCGCACTTCCTTAAACATACTATTTCCCTGGTCCTGCTCCTCGAATATTCTGATTATTTAAATCCAGGGTGGGGCCCAGGAATCTGCATTTAACAGCTGGTCCAGCTGATTCTGGTGTGTAATTATGGACAGACCAGGCCTTCTCAAAGTTTAATGTGCATAGTTATTACTCATAGATCTTGTTAAAATGCAGATTCTGTTCCGTAGCTAGAGTAAGTTCCAAGATTCTGCATTTCTTTTTTTTTAATTAAAAGATTTTATTGATATGGCCGGGTGTGGTGGCTCACACTTGTAATCCCAGCACTTTGGGAGGCCGAGGTGGGCGGATCACGAGGTCAGGAGATCGAGACCACTGTGAAACCCCGTCTCTACTAAAAATACAAAAAATTAGCCAGGCGTGGTGGCGGGCGCCTGTAGTCCCAGCTACTCAGAGAGGCTGAGGCAGGAGAATGGCGTGAATCCGGGAGGCGGAGCTTGCAGTGAGCCGAGATTGAGCCACTGCACTCCAGCCTGGGCCTGGGCGACAGAGCAAGACTCCGTCTCAAAAAAAAAAAAAAAAAAAAGATTTTATTGATATAAAATAAATGTAAATATTTTCAGGGTATCTGTGATATTCTGATAACATTTATATAATATGTAAAGATCAAATTAGTATAATTGGGATATCTATCACCTTAAATATTTATCTTTTCTTGGCTGGTCACAGTGGCTCAGCCTACAACCCCAGCACTTTGGGAGGTTGAGGCTTCCCTTTGTGAGGGAAGATTGCTTGAGACCAGCCTGGGCAACATAGTGAGACCCAGTCTCTATTAAAAAAAATTAGCCATGTGTGGTAGTGCACACTTGTCATTTCAGCTATTCAGGAGGCTGAGGTGGAAGGATCACTTGAACCTAGGGGATTGAGGCTGCAGTGAGCTATGATCGCATTACTGCACTCCACCCTGGGCGACAGAGTAAACCCTATCTCAAAAAAAAAAAGTTCTTTCTTTATGCTATGAATATTTAAATTATTCTCTTCTAGCTAGATGAAAATGTACAATAGATTATTGCTAACTATAGTCGCCCTACTGATCTATTGAACACGAGATGATTATTTGTTCTAACTGTATATTTGTACTCATTAACCACCTGTCAAGATTCTGCATTCTGACAAGCTCCTGGGAAACACTGAATGTACCGGTCAGAGGCTCACACCTGGACTAGCGAAGATTCAGACCTGGTTCTCAAAGTGTGGTGCTCAGAGCAGTGGCATCACCTGGGAGCTTTGCAGACCGGCAAATCCTCAGGCCCCATTCTAAATCTGTTGCATCCTGGGAGCAGGGCCAGCCACTGTATCCATGCCCTGCAGGTGATTCTGATGCTAGCTCGAGTCTGAGAAGCTCTGGTTTATAAGAGAGCGAGTACCCTCCCACCAAAGGCCTCTCTTCTGTCTTCCTCCAGCGTCTTCATTGAACAGCCAGCTTCAAGCCCGTCCTACTCCACAGAGGTAGGTCTTTGGCAACCCTAGAGCCCCCTCCTTCCAAAGGTCTGCCTTCAGAACCTCTCCCTGCGTTCCCCAGCACAGCAGGCATGCCCAGTTCCGTCGAGATGACAGGGGGTTGCTGTTGAGAAGGCTGACAGGCCCTCTCATCAAGGCGTGATTGGCAGCACTTTAATCAGCAGAAAGAGAATGGCGCGCCTCTAGAATGATGTTTGCTCTGTAAATATTTGACATTATCTACCCTGAAAACCTGAAAGAGAACTTCATTTTTCTTTCTTTTTCTGGGAATACAGCAAGTCACGGAACACCCATAAGTATAATTAGTCTGACAAGGGAGTTTCTGACTGGGGCTGGGGACCTCGGATGTGGGAACAGTCGTAGGCGTCTTTGTCTCTGCTGTTCAGGGTAGATGGGGGTTGCTCACTTGTGGCCGTGAGAATCCCAGCTCCCTTAGCAAAGACCTGTGCACAGTCATGAGGGCGCGTTGCGGATTCACATTCAGTAGGTCTGGGGCAGGGCCTGAGTTTGCATTTCTACCAAGCTGTCAGGAGCCACCGTTCCTGCTGGTTTGAGGGCGAGATCTGGAGCACATTCTTACTACTGTTGCTGACTTCATGTCTGCAGATGATTCAGACGTCATTTAGGGTGTGGCTTTTGGCTTTAGACGGATGTGGGTTTGAATTCTTTCTCTACACAAGAATTCACATTACTTGCTGTGTGACTTTGGGGAAATTAGCTTGCCTCTCTGAGCCTGTACCATGGAATTCATGAGAACACCTACATTTTAGGGTGGTGTTACTCAACCTTTTTTTTTAATTTTTAAAATTATTCATATTTTTCTTTTTTTTTTTTTGAACCTTTTTTTTTAAGTTTTTTTTTTTTTTTATACTTTAGGTTTTAGGGTACATGTGCACAATGTGCAGGTTTGTTACATATGTATCCATGTGCCATGTTGATTTCCTGCACCTATTAACTCGTCATTTAGCATTAGGTATATCTCCTAATGCTGTCCCTCCCCCCTCCCCCAACCCCACAACAGTCCCCGGAGTGTGATGTTCCCCTTCCTGTGTCCATGAGTTCTCATTGTTCAATTCCCACCTATGAGTGAGAACATGCAGTGTTTGTTTTTTTGTCCTTGTGATAGTTTACTGAGAATGATGTTTTCCAGTTTCATCCACGTCCCTACAAAGGACATGAACTCATCATTTTTTATGGCTGCATAGTATTCCATGGTGTATATGTGCCACATTTTCTTAATCCAGTCTATCGTTGTTGGACATTTGGGTTGGTTCCAACTCTTTGCTATTGTGAATAGTGCCGCAATAAACATACGTGTGCATGTGTCTTTATAGCAGCATGATTTATAGTCCTTTGGGTATATACCCAGTAATGGGATGGCTGGGTCAAATGGTATTTCTAGTTGTAGATCCCTGAGGAATCGCCACACTGACTTCCACAATGGTTGAACTAGTTTACAGTCCCACCAACAGTGTAAAAGTGTTCCTATTTCTCCACATCCTCTCCAGCACCTGTTGTTTCCTGATTTTTTTAATGATGGCCATTCTAACTGGTGTGAGATGGTATCTCACTGTGGTTTTGATTTGCATTTCTCTGATGGCCAGTGATGATGAGCATTTCTTCATGTGTTTTTTGGCTGCATAAATGTCTTGAGAAGTGTCTGTTCATGTCCTTTGCCCACTTTTTGATGGGGTTGTTTGTTTTTTTCTTGTAAATTTGTTTGAGTTCATTGTAGATTCTGGATATTAGCCCTTTGTCAGATGAGTAGGTTGCAAAAATTTTCTCCCATTCTGTAGGTTGCCTGTTCACTCTGATGATAGTTTCTTTTGCTGTGCAGAAGCTCTTTAGTTTAATGAGATCCCATTTGTCGATTTTGGCTTTTGTTGCCATTGCTTTTGGTGTTTTAGACATGAAGTCCTTGCCCACGCCTATGTCCTGAATGGTATTGCCTAGGTTTTCTTGTAGGATTTTAATGGTTTTAGGTCTAACATTTAAGTCTTTAATCCATCTTGAATTAATTTTTGTATAAGGTGTAAGGAAGGGATCCAGTTTCAGCTTTCTACATATGGCTAGCCAGTTTTCCCAGCACCATTTATTAAATAGGGAATCCTTTCCCCATTTCTTGTTTTTGTCAGGTTTGTCAAAGATCAGATAGTTGTAGCTATGCGGCGTCATTTCTGAGGGCTCTGTTCTGTTCCATTGATCTATGTCTCTGTTGTGGTACCAGTACCATGCTGTTTTGGTTACTGTAGCCTTGTAGTATAGTTTAAAGTCAGGTAGCGTGATGCCTCCAGCTTTGTTCTTTTGGCTTAGGATTGACTTGGCGATGCGGGCTCTTTTTTGGTTCCATATGAACTTTAAAGTAGTTTTTTCCAATTCTGTGAAGAAAGTCATTGGTAGCTTGATGGGGATGGCATTGAATCTATAAATTACCTTGGGCAGTATGGCCATTTTCACGATATTGATTCTTCCAACCCATGAGCATGGAATGTTCTTCCATTTGTTTGTATCCTCTTTGATTTCATTGAGCAGTGGTTTGTAGTTCTCCTTGAAGAGGTCCTTCACATCCCTTGTAAGTTGGATTCCTAGGTATTTTATTCTCTTTGAAGCAATTGTGAATGGGAGTTCACTCATGATTTGGCTCTCTGTTTGTCTGTGATTGGTGTACAGGAATGCTTGTGATTTTTGTACATTGATTTTGTATCCTGAGACTTTGCTGAAGTTGCTAATCAGCTTAAGGAGATTTTGGGCTGAGACAATGGGGTTTTCTAGATATACAATCATGTCATCTGCAAACAGGGACAATTTGACTTCCTCTTTTAATTGAATCCCCTTTATTTCCTTCTCCTGCCTGATTGCTCTGGCCAGAACTTCCAGCACTATGTTGAAAAGGAGCGGTGAGAGAGGGCATCCCTCTCTTGTGCCAGTTTTCAGAGGGAATGCTTCCAGTTTTTGCCCATTCAGTATGATATTGGCTGTGGGTTTGTCATAGCTCTTATTATTTTGAGATACATCCCATCAATACCTAATTTATTGAGAGTTTTTAGCATGAAGGGTTGTTGAATTTTGTCAAAGGCCTTTTCTGCATCTATTGAGATAATCATGTGGTTTTTGTCTTTGGTTCTGTTTATATGCTGGATTACATTTGTTGATTTGCGTATGTTGAACCAGCCTTGCATCCCAGGGATGAAGCCCACTTGATCATGGTGTATAAGCTTTTTGATGTGCTGCTGGATTCGGTTTGCCATATTTTATTGAGGATTTTTGCATCAATGTTCATCAAGGATATTGGTCTGAAATTCTCTTTTTTGGTTATGTCTCTGCCAGGCTTTGGTATCAGGACGATGCTGGCTTCATAAAATGTGTTAGGGAGGACTCCCTCTTTTTCTATCGATTGGAATAGTTTCAGAAGGAATGGTACCAGTTCCTCCTTGTACCTCTGGTAGAATTCGGCTGTGAATCCATCAGGTCCTGGACTCTTTTTGGTTGGTAAGCTATTGATTATTGCCACAATTTCAGAACCTGTTATTGGTCTATTCAGAGATTCAACTTCTTCCTGATTTAGTCTTGGGAGGGTGTATTTGTCGAGGAATTTATCCATTTCTTCTAGATTTTCTAGTTTATTTGCATAGAGGTGTTTGTAGTATTCTCTGATGGTAGATTGTATTTCTGTGGGATCGGTGGTGATATCCCCTTTTTCATTTTTTATTGCATCTATTTGATTCTTCTCTCTTTTCTTCTTTATTAGTCTTGCTAGTGGTCTATCAATTTTGTTGATCTTTTCAAAAAACCAGCTCCTGGATTCATTAATTTTTTGAAGGGTTTTTTGTGTCTCTGTTTCCTTCAGTTCTGCTCTGATTTTAGTTATTTCTAGCCTTCTGCTAGCTTTTGAATGTGTTTGCTCTTGCTTTTCTGGTTCTTTTAATTGTGATGTTAGGGTGTCAATTTTGGATCTTTCCTGCTTTCTCTTATGGGCATTTAGTGCTATAAATTTCCCTCTACTCACTGCTTTGAACGTGTCCCAGAGATTCTGGTATGTTGTGTCTTTGTTCTCGTTGGTTTCAAAGAACATCTTTATTTCTGCCTTCATTTCATTATGTACCCAATAGTCATTCAGGAGCAGGTTATTCAGTTTCCATGTAGTTGAGCGGTTTTGAGTGTGTTTCTTAATCCTGAGTTCTAGTTTGATTGCACTGTGGTCTGAGAGACAGTTTATTATAATTTCTGTTCTTTTACATTTGCTGAGGAGAGCTTTACTTCCAACTATGTGGTCAATTTTGGAATAGGTGTGGTGTGGTGCTGAAAAAAATGTATATTCTGTTGACTTGGGGTGGAGAGTTCTGTAGATGTCTATTAGGTCCACTTTATGTAGAGCTGAGTTCAATTCCTGGATATCCTTGTTAACTTTCTGTCTCATTGATCTGTCTAGTGTTGACAGTGGGGTGTTAAAATCTCCCATTATTATTGTGTGGGAGTTTAAGTCCCTTTGTAGGTCACTCAGGACTTGCTTTATGAATCTGGGTGCTCCTGTGTTGGGTGCATATATATTTAGGATAGTTAGCTCTTCTTGTTGAATTGATCCCTTTACCATTATGTAATGGCCTTCTTTGTCTCTTTTGATCTTTGTTGGTTTGAAGTCTATTTTGTCAGAGACTAGGATTGCAACCCCTGCCTTTTTTTGTTTTCCATTTGCTTGATAGATCTTCCTCCATCCCTTTATTTTGAGTCTGTGTGTGTCTCTGCACGTGAGATGGGTTTCCTGAATATAGCACACTGATGGGTCCTGACTCCTTATCCAGTTTGCCAGTCTGTGTCTTTTAATTGGAGCATTTAGCCCATTTACATTTAACGTTAATATTGTTATGTGTGAATCTGATCCTGTCATTATAATGTTAGTTGGTTATTTTGCTCGTTAGTTGATGCAGTTTCTTCCTAGCCTCGATGGTCTTTACAATTTGGCATGTTTTTGCAGTGGCTGGTACTGGTTGTTCCTTTCCATGTTTAGTGCTTCCTTCAGGAGCTCTTTTAGGGCAGGCCTGGTGGTGACAAAATCACTCAGCGTTTGCTTGTCTGTAAAGTATTTTATTTCTCCTTCAGTTATGAAGCTTAATTTGGCTGGATATGAAATTCTGGGTTGAAAATTCTTTTCTTTAAGAATGTTGAATATCGGCCCCCACTCTCTTCTGGCTTGTAGAGTTTCTGCTGAGAGATCAGCTGTTAGTCTGATGGGCTTCCCTTTGTGGGTAACCCGACCTTTCTCTCTGGCGGCCCTTAACATTTTTTCCTTCATTTCAACTTTGGTGAATCTGACAATTATGTGTCTTGGAGTTGCTCTTCTCGAGGAGTATCTTTGTGGCGTTCTCTGTATTTCCTGAATCTGAATGTTGGCCTGCCTTGTTAGATTGGGGAAGTTCTCCTGGATAATATCTTGCAGAGTGTTTTCCAACTTGGTTCCATTCTTCCCGTCATTTTCAGGTACACCAATCAGACGTAGGTTTGGTCTTTTCACATAGTCCCAAATTTCTTGGAGGCTTTGTTCATTTCTTTTTATTCTTTTTTCTCTAAACTTCCCTTCTTGCTTCATTTTATTCATTTCATCTTCCATCAGTGATACCCTTTCTTCCAGTTGATCGCATCTGCTACTGAGGCTTCTGCAATCTTCACGTAGTTCTCGAAAGTTGGCTTTCAGCTCCATCAGCTCCTTTAAGCCCTTCTCTCCATTGGTTATTCTAGTTATCCAGTCTTCTAATTTTTTTTCAAAGTTTTTAACTTCTTTGCTATTGTTTTGAATTTCCTCCCGTAGCTCAGAGTAGTTTGATCGTCTGAAGCCTTCTTCTCTCAACTCGTCAAAGTCATCCTCCATCCAGCTTTGTTCCGTTGCTGGTGAGGAACTGTGTTCCTTTGGAGGAGGAGAGGTGCTCTGCTTTTTAGAGTTTCCAGCTTTTCTGCTCTGTTTTTTCCCCATCATTGTGGTTTTATCTACTTTTGGTCTTTGATGATGGTGATGCACAGATGGGTTTTTGGTGTGGATGTCCTTTCTGTTTGTTAGTTTTCCTTCTACCAGACAGGACCCTCAGCTGCAGGTCTGTTGGAGTTTACTAGAGGTCCACTCCAGACCCTGTTTGGCTGGGTGTCAGCAGCGGTGGCTGCAGAACAGCGGATTTTCGTGAGACCACAAATTCAGCTGTCTGATAGTTCCTCTGGAAGTTTTGTCTCAGAGGAGTACCCGGCCGAGTGAGGTGTCAGTCTGTCTCTACTTGGGGGGTGCCTCCCAGTTAGGCTGCTCAGGGGTGAGGGACCCACTTTAGGAGGCAGTCTCTCTGTTCTCAGATCTCCAGCTGCGTGCTGGGAGAACCACTACTCTCTTCAAAGCTGTCAGTTAGACAGGGACATTTAATTCTGAGGAGGTTCCTGCTGACTTTTTGTTTGTCTGTGCCCTACCCCCAGAGGTGGAGCCTACAGAGGCAGGCAGGCCTCCTTGAGCTGTGGTGGGCTCCACCCAGTTCAAGCTTCCTGGCTGCTTTGTTTACTTAAGCAAGCCTGGGCAATGGCGGGCGCCCCTCCCCCAGCCTCGCTGCCGCCTTGCAGCTTGATCTCAGACTGCTGTGCTAGCAATCAGCAAGACTCCGTGGGCATAGGACCCTCCGAGCCAGGTGCAGGACACAATCTCCTAGTCTGCCGTTTTCCAGGCCCGTTGGAAAAGCGCAGTATTGGAGTGGGACTGACCCGATATTCCAGGTGCCGTCTGTTACCCCTTTCTTTGGCTAGGAAAGGGAACTCCCTGACCCCTTGCGCTTCCCGAGTGAGGCAATGCCTCGCCCTGCTTTGGCTCGCGCACAGTGCGCTTCACCAACTGTCCTGCACCCACTGTTAGGCACTCCCTAGTGAGATGAAACCGGTACCTCAAGCAGAAATGCAGAAATCACCCATCTTCTGTGTCGCTCAGGCTGGGAGCTGGGGACCGGAGCTGTTCCTATTCGGCCATCTTGGCTCCACCCCCCCGCAGGTTTTCAACAGGGTCATTTTTCTTTCCAAGAACTTTGCTCTGGATTACTGTGTGGAAAGCATGCAATTTCCTTCAGCCCAATCTGAGTGAAGTTTCTTGTTTACATCCTGTTATTTAGTGGTAATGTTCATTTTAGTGAGAAAAAACATTGAACCTAAATATAATTAGTCTTTTTAGAAAAGAAAAGCTTCCAAATTTCTAGTGGAAGGATAAAGACAAATTGAAAATCAGATGACATTTGATATGTGTAGAGAAATTATGCACAAGATAATCATAACAGACATTTAAAACTATTCCTTGGTAAGGAATAGTATGACTGGAATACTAGCAACCAGTTATTTTGTATCTACCAAATTCCAGTCACTTTATACACATTACTGTTAACTCTTGAAACAATCTCATTTTAAAAATGAGAGATAAAGGCTGAGCATGGTGGTGCACGCCTGTAATCCCAGCACCTTGGGAGGCAAAGGCGGGTGGATCACATGAGGCTATGAGATCAAGACCAGCCTAGTAAACATGGTGAAACTCTGTCTCTACTAAAAATACAAGAATTAGCTGGGCATGGTGGTGCACCTCTGAAATTCCAGCTACTCGGGAGGCTGAGGCATGAGAATCGCTTGAACCTGGGAGGTGGAGATTGCAGTGAGCCGAGATCACACCACTGCATTCCAGCTTGGGCAACAAAGTGAGACTCTGTCTCAAAAAAAAAAAAGAGAGAGAGAGATAAAAGTAAGTGACTTGTCCTAGGGTTCACAGCTAATAAAAAGCAGAGGATGGCTTTAAATTTAGTGCTTCCTACTCTGAAGCTTCCAAGCTCATGACAGGCACCACCCTACCTAGATTACAGGTCACCGTCAGTGGAGAGAACCATTTCCCTTTGACATTAGATGTGCACTTGAGAGAAAAAGGGTCCCTGGCAATCTTTGTTTTGAATTGGTTGAGATCCTCTGGCAGGTCTAGAAGCTTAAAGGAGGATGATCTTGTGGTTGGAAGAAGAGAGATGGGTCAAAGAAAAAGTGGAGACCAGAAATTGGTGGACTTTTGGAAATTGCAATGGCATTACACTGTGAAACAAGAGTGAAGTCCTGGCTGAAGGACTGTTTCACACCAGGCCTTCTGCAGGCTGTCATTTTCTCCTCTTTGACCATCATATTAATGCAATATCAATTTCATGGAACTTTGTTTTATTATCACTTCCTTGAAGTGGCTCCATATTAGATCAACACCCAGACTTTTCTAACTGGGTTTCTCTTAGGGCAAAGTTTGTCCTGGGAGTGAAAGCAAGGAGAAAGAAAATAATGATTTTATTATAGTTCCTGTCTTGGAAATTCACAACACACATTAACATATTAAAGACTATGAGAAGTCCTGCAATTAAAACCAAACCAAACATAGTGTGTCTTTACTTAACTCAGTACTTGCTAGGTTTATTTGATAACTCTTTTTTTCCCTATTTAAGATTCACAAATATACCTGAGTGTTTTTTGCTGAAAAATACCTTCATGACAGATTCTTTTTGTTTTTTAATTTTTTAATTAAAAATTTGTTTTGTTTTGTTTGGGGGTGGGGGAGGTGTTCTGTCACCCAGGCTAGAGTGCAGTGGTGCAATCACAGCTCACTGCAGCCTCGATCTCCTGGGCTCAATCCATCCTCGCACGTCAGCCTCCTGAGTAGCTGAGACTATAGGTGCGCCACCATGCCCAGCTAAGTTTTGTATTTTGTAGAGCCTCCTGGGCTCAGGGGATCCTCCCACCTCAGCCTCCTGAAAAGCTGGGACCACAAGTGTGCCCTAGCACACCCAGTTAATTCTTTTGTATTTTTTGTAGAGACAGGGTTTTGCCATGTTGCCCAGGCTGGTCTTGAACTCCTGGGCTCAAGCCATTCTCCCTGCCTCGGCCTCCCAAAGTGCTGGGATTACAGGCGTGAGCCACTGCACCCAGCCATTATCTGAGTATAGCTATTTTTAAATTTCAGATAACTATGTCTTTTATGAAACTTAGCTATGGGAGTGTTTCTATTGGAGAAGTCTCCTGGATCCCACCATGACTGATGGAAGTGGTGGGGGCTTTTGGAAAGGTCAGTCTTCCTTTACTTGAGGAAGAGTAAAGAGAAGATCCGAATCTTGGACCACTTTGGGACAACACATTATTATTTTTTTAAAATTATTTCTTTTTTTTTCTATTTTTTTTGAGACAGGATCTCACTTTGTCACCCAGAGTGGCTTGAGTATAGTGGCATGATCTTGGCTCACTGCAACCTCTGCCTCCTGGGCTCAGGTGATCCTCCCACCTCAGCCTTCTGAAAAGCTGGGACCACAGGTGTGCACCAGCATATCCGGCTGATTTTTTTTTTGTATTTTTTGTAGAGACAGGGTTTCGCCATGTTGCCCGGGCTAGTCTTGAACTCCCGAACTCAAGCAATCCTCTTGCCTTGACCTCCCAAAGTGTTGGATTACAGGTGTGAGCCACCGTGCCCAGCCAAATTATTTCTTATATTAAAAGAAAAGTAAAAACCTTGTTTCTCTCTGTGCCTAAAGAGGAGATCCTGGCAGATAATTAAAACTGAAAAATGAAGGGAAGGGGAATAAGAAAACTGTTATTAGTATTTCCCGCTGTTCAGAATGAATTGCATAGAACAGATTGAGAAAAAAAGGAAGTGGATACTGTTAGTTGCGTCTCAAATTGTAGTTGAGGCTGGGCTTTGCTGCTGTATTTTTTTTTTTTTCCTAATATATTGAGCTACTACTATAAAAATAAAATGGAAATAAATAAAAAATTTAATTACATGTCTAAAAAGTTCTTGGCAGTGTTCATTAAGTAGTTTGTGAGGGAGAGCTAGGCGAAGAGATGTAATTATTTTTGTATTAATTACAGAGTCACCAACAGATGCGTAGAATGACATGTGCTTTAATTTGGCCATGCCAGCCTTTCTCATCCCCTGGCACAGCATTTTGGCTGGCTCCTGCTCGTCTTGCCATTGCTCCTGCCTACCCCCTTCTCTCTTCACTCTCTGCTGTTGTTCTTATGCAACACTCCCATTTTTAGGGCATGTCTCATGGTTGCTAAAAGGGGGCACTGCTGGCATTTAGTGGTTAGGGGCTGGGAACGTGAGGCTCCTTGCAATATGTGAGACAGTTTCACACAAGGTACTGTTGCCCATCATCCTGCACCCATTTTTAATTTTTTTCATTTATGTTTTTAGAAGGTAGGGTCTTGCTCTGTCATTCGGGCTGGAGTGCAGTGGCACGATCATAGTTCACTGCAGCCTTGATCTCCTGGGCTCAAATGAACCTCCTGATTCAGCTGCCTGAGTAGCTGGTACTACAGGTGCATGCCACCACAGTAGGCTAATTTTTAACTTTTGTTGTAGAGATGGAGTCTCTACAAAAACACCTGGGTTGGCTGGGCACGGTGGCTCACGCTTGTAATCCCAGCACTTTGGGAGGCTGAGGCAGGTGGATCACCTGAGGTCAGGAGTTCAAGACCAGCCTGGCCAACATGGAGAAACCCAGTCTCTACTAAAAATACAAAAATTAGCTGGTGGTGGTGGCAGGCGGCTGTAATCCCAGCTACTCAGGAGGCTGGGGCAGGAGAATCATTTGAACCCAGCAGGTGGAGGATGCAGTGAGTCGAGATTGCATCATTGCACTCTAGCCTGGCTAACAAGAGTGAAACTCCATCTCGAACAACAACAACAACAACAACAACAAAAAACCTGGGTTATATTGCCCATGCTGGTCTTCAACTCCTGGGCTCAAGTGATCCTCCTGCCTCGTCCTCCCAAAGTGTTGGGATTATAGGTGTGAGCCATTGCTCTCAGTCTGTATCATTTTTGAAAATATCTCTGCAAGCCAGTTTTTCTCTAACTTGGCACTGTTACTATTTTCAGCCAGATAGATAATTCCTTTTGGTGGGGGCTGCCTGTCTATGCATTGTAGATATTCAGCCGCATCCCTGGTTTCTACCCACTAGATGCCAGCAGCACCTGCTTTACCCCTGAGTTGTGACAACTGAAGTTGTGTCTAGACATTGTCAAATGCCCATTGGGGGTGGAGGACAAAATTGTCTTTGGTTCAAAACCTTTTTATAATTATCTGAGGCTAGAACTTAACTCTGTTTTACATATAAACACAAAGTCTTTTCTGCACAGTTTAACATACACTGTAATTTCCAGAAATAAAGCTTATCTGACAAAGAGAACCTGTACTTTGCTTTATTTGGAATTTAATGAGAGTTATTTGCCATTTTAGAAAATCAAGCCACCTTTGGCCGGGCGCGGTGGCTCACTCTTGTAATCCCAGCACTTTGGGAGGCCGAGGCGGGCGGATCACGAGGTCAGGAGATCGAGACCACGGTGAAACCCCGTCTCTACTAAAAATACAAAAAAAATTAGCCGGGCGTGGTGGCGGGCGCCTGTAGTCCCAGCTACTCGGAGAGGCTGAGGCAGGAGAATGGCGTGAACCTGGGAGGCGGAGCTTGCAGTGAGCCGAGATTGCGCCACTGCACTCCAGCCTGGGCGACAGAGCAAGACTCCGTCTCAAAAAAAAAAAAAAAAAGAAAATCAAGCCACCTTTGTATTACTGTTCATGATCCTCAAGACCCCCATTCAATCCACCCGCATTGCTCTGCGTTTACCACTGACATGTTCATGGTGAGCCTACCTATGGCACACATCTGACTGCCTCATTACATCTTCCAGGATGTTGTTACTCTGGGGGTGGTCCATATAACAGCAGTATTGGGATCATCTAGAGCTCGTCAGAAATGCAGAATACAGGGCCCACCCCAAGCTGCTGATTTGGAACCTGCATTTTAATAGGATGTTCGGTGATTTTTGTACATGCTCGAGTTTGAGAAGCCCTGTTCTGGTGCATTTTTGGGCCTCAATTTTCTCCTTTTTATTTTTTTTTTAAATTGAGACAGAGTCTTGCCCTGTTGCCCAGGCTGGAGTGCAGTGGCGCGATCTTGGCTCACTGCAACCTCCGCCTCCCGGGTTCAAGTGATTCTCCTGCCTCAGCCTACCGAGTAGCTGGGATCACAGGCATGCGCCACCATGCCCGGCTAATTTTTGCATTTTTAGTAGAGATGGGGTTTCACCATGTTGACCAGACTGGTCTGGAACCCCTGATCTGAAGTGATCCACCCACCTGGGCCTCCTAAAGTGCTGGGATTATAGGTGTAAGTCACTGTGCCAGGCCCCTTTCTTTTTTATTCGATGATTTCTTTTTGCGGTTTGTGTGTAGGCTGGCCACCTGATCTAGAAATTTTATTTCAGGATAGTAAAAGGAAGTTATAAAATGCTTGTCCTAAAATGTCAACAGTGAGTCTGCAAAGGCGGAGGACCTCTGCTCCCCACGAGCTCTTTCTAAGCAGCATCTTCCAGTTCTGAAACTTGAAATATCGTCTGCGTGCTGATGACTGTGAGTTCCAGATCTGAACATCCAACTGGCTTCTTGGCATCTCTCTGTGAAGATCTTGCAACTGCTTCAATAAAACCTTTCCCCAAACGGGGTGCTTGCACCCCCAATACTTATTCTGTTCCCCTCTGTATTCCTCTTCACAGGAAATGGAACTCATACGACTCAACTTTCAGGCAGAAAGTTCGGTCTTCTTTGACTGTGCCCTCACTCCTCCCTCTCATCCAATGGCTCACCCCGACCCTAGTCATAAAATCCCTCCAAACTGTATTTCCACGGCCACCTGCAATGGTGTACACAATTCAGGCCTGCACCTATCTGCCCTGGATGACTGTGGCACTCGCTCACTGGGCTGCTTTAGTCCACTTGGTGTCCTTCTGATAACTTTCCATATAGCAAACAAAGTGAGCTTATAAAATCTTAAATTAAGCTGGGTGACTCCTCATTCCAGCTTAGAATCCGTCAATGACCTGGCCGGGTGCGATGGCTCGTGCCTGTAATCCCAGCACTTTGGGAGGCCGAGGCGGGAGGATCACCTGAGGTCGGGAGTTTGAGACCAGCCTGACCAACATGAAGAAACCCCGTCTCTACTAAAAATACAAAATTAGCCGGGGGTGGTGGCACATGCCTGTAATCCCAGCTACTCGGGAGGCTGAGGCAGGAGAATCACTTGAACTGGGAGACGGAGGTTGTAGTGAGCCAAGATCACGCCATTGTGCTCCATCCTGGGCAACAAGAGTGAAACTTGTGTCTATGGCACTTAGAAAAGTGTCTATGGCACTTCGAAGAAAGACAAACTTGATTTAATGTCCTGCTTGATCTGGTCTTGCCATCTCTCTGCCTTCACCTGGGTCCCTCTGCCACTTGATGATATATCCCAAGAACACTGGCCTCAGGGTCTTTCAGGTGCTGCTCCCTCTGCCTAGCATGCTCTTCTTCCCACTCTTTGGCCAGCACCTTTTCATCCTTGAAGTCTCAGTTCAAATGGTGCTTTCTCAAATAAGTCTTCTCTTACCCATAGGACTTGACTACATTCTTTCGTTATCATCTTGCGTGAACCTTTTGTGGTGTTCTTATAAGACTTATTACAGCTTATAAGCACATCATCGCATATATAATTTTGAGTTTAGTGCCTGCCTGTGTAAACTCCAGGAAGGTGAGAGTTTGAGCACAGCACAGTCCCAAGTATAAAACCCAATATCTGTCACAGAGTGGGTACTTGATAAATACTTGTTGAATGAATGGAGTTCTAAAGACACTAATTTGAAGCCTATCTTTTCTAACATGGAAACCATGAAGGGTTTTAAAGTATTTATCACTAAAACAATACAAAAGAAAAAAAATAGATATACCTAGAATCCTATTTCTCTAATTCTATGAAAGAAACAACTTAGAGCATGGAAAGAGAAGAGACTGGAAAAATAGCCCAAGGAAACACAAGCGGACTCCGGAAGCTTTGCCATCTATTTGGTGCTTTCAAGTTCAAAGAATAATTTCGTCTGTCATTTTGAAGCAATTTACGTTTTTTTCAAAGACCATTCATATATGTTCTCTTTTGAAACATATTGGATAAATACTAGTACCCCAAAGATAAAGAAGTTGAAGCAGAGCAAGTTTAAATAACTTGCTCTCAGGGTGATTCAATGATAGGTCAGGACACCTGACTCCTAATTTAGGGCTTCTTAAAGCTGTTTGGTTGAAAATGAAAAAAAAAGTATATTTAGTGTTTTATTTTATTTTTATTTTATTATTTTTTTTGAGATGGATTTTTGCTCTATCACCCAGGCTGGAGTGCAGTGGTGTGATCTCCGCTCACTGCAACCTCCGCCTCCCGGGTTCAAGCAATTCTCCTGTCTTAGCCTTCTGAGTAGCTGGGGTTAGAGGTGCGTGCCACCACGCTTGACTAATTTTTGTATTTTTAGGAGGTGGGTTTCACTATTTTGGCCAGGCTGATTCTTGAACTCCTGGCCTCAAGTGATCTGCCCACCCCGGCCTCCCAAAGTACTGGGATTACAGGCATGAGCCACTGCGCCCGGCCAAGCGTTATTATTTTTAAAAGACTGTGACAAGGAAGCAAAGGAGCAATGGAGACACATGATGCTTAGCGGTATAATCCTGGGAGAAACCTGTAGTTAATATTTTTCAAATGGAATTACAATTTGGAAATCCAAATTGGCTTATCTACATTGCTGAATTTCATTATTAGTGTTTCATTTAATTTTTCCTAAGAGAAATCTCTGTGTGAGGAAACCTTCAACTTTAGTGGACAAATTTCAATTCTTAGAGTGAATAAAATACAGGTAATTGCTTAAATATATTGAATACTTTTGATATGCCAGACACAGCTTCATGTGGGTAGGTGGATACTATTTTAAAACATTTTCTGATGTATTGCCTTTCCTTAATTCCTTTCTTCCATGTAGTTTTCCCAGCATTGACGACAGAGACTGAGACTAATTGCTCTCGGAAAGGAAGGTCACAAAATAAACCAGATAGAACAAAGTGGTCGAGTTTCCAAATGGCAAGAGGGACTCTTTTTTTCTTCTTTGATCAAACCTCAGAACGGTTGAGTTAATGAAAACATTTTAACAGCTATATATCAGTAACATCTGGGTTGGGCCGGCCTGCCTCCTTCCTTCCTTCCTTCCTTCCTTCCTTCCTTCCTTCCTTCCTTCCTCCTTCCTTCCTTCCTTCCTTCCTTCCTTCCTTCCTTCCTTCCTTCCTTCCTTCCTCCCTCCCTCCCTCCCTCTCTCTTTTTTCTTTCTTGGGTCCTTCCTTCCTTCCCTCCTTCTTTCTTTTCTTGACAGAGTCTCACTCTATCACCCAGGCTGGAGTGCAGTAGCATGATCTCGGCTCACTGCAACCTCCACCTCCTGGGTTCAAGTGATTCTCATGCCCCAGCCTCCCAAGTAGCTGGGACTACAGGCGTGCACCACCATGCCCAGCTAATTTTTGTATTTTTAGTAGAGATGGGGTTTCACCATGTTGGCCAGGCTGATCTTGAACTTCCGACCTGAGTGATCCACTCACCTCAGCCTCCCAAAGTGTTAGGATTACAGGCATGAGCCACTGCATCCGGCCATGATTGTCATTTTTGATCCACCACATATGCATTATTTCTGTTAATATCCAACAAGGTATCCAATATTACAGAGAAAAATCCTCTCTAGGTTTAGAGACTTGAAGTGACCTATCTGAATAATTATAAGTGAGACCGAATATTCTAACATTCAATTAGAAAATGTACATATATATATACATATATATATACATATATATATACACACAGATATATATATATAAAATATTGATTTCAGAGCCTTTAGTTTTAACTGCCAAGCTAATTGTTCCTGATGTTGAGTTGGATCTGTACTGATGAGACCATTCATTCCTTGTCAAAGGGATACTTCATCAGACCCTTGAAGAATAAGGGGCCATGATCATGATAGTTGGCTCAGAACATTTAAATATAGACAGCATTCAGGTCATAATTGACACACTGGAAAATCCCAACTTCTGAACTTCCTCTTTTAAAGTGCAATTTGTAATAAATCAACCATGTGTCTCAAATGCATGATGTATGTTTCATGACACAAACCAGACAACCCACTGCCTTCAGCTTTCAAGTTGGAGGAGAGTTTTTTTTAGTTTTTTTTTTTTTTTTCTCGTAATCGATGCCAGGGAATCTTAACTGACCTCTACCTTATATAATCAACTTTGAACGTCTAATGGAGTGGGCAAATTGGAAGTAATTTTTACAGCAAGTCCCCTTTTGCCTCCTTTATGAGCAACCTGTGAAATAGTTTAAGATCTCTTCACCAGTGTGTGCAAAATGGCTGTTGAATGCAACCAGCAGAAACAGGGTGATATCTTGGAGAACAACGAAAACAAAATATCAGGCAAGAAGATGTGGGGCCTCCCAAGAGTGGAGGTTTCATTTGTGTCCTTAATTGTGTGTCAGCTTAGAAGATTTCAATGGCAGCAGAAAATCTTTTCCATAAAGCACACTCTTCAACTGCAGGCTACCCAAGTAGTTAAGAAACAGAAATGAGAGAAATGGCATGAGAGTTTGCCCTATGAAAATCTCTTGACAACTAATGATGGGATTATGGAGTCTTAACTGCTGAACAGTTATCCCTAATTATAATCAAAGGTATGTCAATCTAAATAAAAATGGTAAGACAGAGACGCATTCTCTGCTAACTACTCCACCCCCCTCCACTAGCTTTTTAACATGAATCTCTTCTCAGTATGATGCTTTGACAAAGCTTGGATTGAATAATTATAAAAAAGAGACGGAGCCCAGTGTTAAGTAAAACATTTTTGCAGGAAGGAGTGGTGTTATTTTTTTTTCTTTTACGGAAAGAATGGTTTCTTTTAGTTTAAAATATTTGGTTCTATCATGGGAACCTCCTATTGTCTCTGTTGCATTTGACTATGTCACAAAAGTTATGCCATAAATCTCTTCCAGACATGACGTATTAGGGAAGACGTTGCTTGCTTTTAAAGCCTGGTACACATAGCCTCATGGAAAGGTGGTTCTTGGGATGGATCATGTTTGCCTTCTTGCTTTCACTACCAGGAAGCTCAAATTGGTGGCCCAACTTTAGTAATTATGTAGCCTCCTAAGGCTGCAGTCTATACCTGTAAACTTCTTTTCATATTCTTTTTCCATTTTCCTTTGGTATATGTGTTAATAGTTTAGCTCTGCCATTTACTAGCTGTGTGATATTGGGGGACATAACTTACCTCTTCTGAATCTGTTTCCGCATCAGCAAAATCAGGATAATAATATATAGTACTTTTCACAAATGTTGCCTGGTGTTCAATAAGTGCTTAATGAAATGTAGATATCTTTAATGATTTCTATTTCTTTTATAATTTTGCTGCATTGCATACAGTACAGTATCTTAAAACTGCTGTGGAATGAGCTGTAGAATAAATTAAAAATACATGCATAAAATTCTGTTTATGTGTTACAAATAAGTAGTCATCAGGTCTTGGAAAATAGACCACTCTTTCCTTCTGGAAATTTAAAAAATGAAGTCAAAAAGCTCTTTCGTTGCTGCATTAAACAAATGTTGAAAAGAAATCAGTTGTCAATTCAGAAGGGAAGCTAAGAAAAGTTTTCCCTTTTTATAAAAAAGGAGAAAATAGCATTTCAAAACATTTGATGTGGATATTGAGAAGAAAGCAGAAAACAGTCATAATATCTACCATTTTATTAAGTGCTTATTAGAAGCTCTGCCTTCCTCTATATACTACCTGACAGTAGATTTCATTGTCTGTATTTGTTGATGAGAAGAGAGAGGCTTGGATTGGCTAAGAAATATAATCAAGATCAGATAGTTAGCAAGTGGGAGAGCCAGCCTTTGGGCTTAGGTCTGCCTGACTTCAAAGCCTGTTCTCTAACCAGTATTTATTGCTGTCAATGAAACTAACTAGAATCTTTCAAAGGCACATTGCTCAGTTAAGCTATATAATGCAAAATGATAAGGATTGAAAAACTACCCAGCTGTTGCCATCCTTTCAAAAGATAAATTAAAAGGGTCGCAAAGATCAGGACAACATCCTGACAACGGAGAGAGAAAATGTCCCTGCTGGCTTCAGTGTTAATTATAATTTCATGTTGAGCAATTATACTTAACACTTGACAATTGTCATATATGGTTGCTTTTGGGGTATGGCCATAGAAGAGAGAAAGGAGGCAATTTTCCTGTACCCATTTTTATTGAGCCACGTTCATATACTCCAAAAGAGCACTTAAATTGTTTGAAAGAGGTCTACATGCTGGCAAACACCACCATAAACAACCCGGACAGCTTAAAGTCCAAACCGCCAACAACATGATTCACAGTGAACCCATCTTCTCTAAGTGGAGTGCAGAGCCAAATGTTATTTATTACAACTAACTTACAGCCCAACGAGATTCACTGCGTGGACACAGCTAGGGGACTTTACTGCTGCCTAAAATGTGAGTTGCTGGCATTTAGTAAACACAGTATGCCCTCCAAGTATGGAAATAAACAAGGTAGACTTGTTTTTTTTTTTTTTTTCTTTTTTTCTTTCTTTTTTTTAATTTTTATTTTTTGAGACAGAGTCTTGCTCTGTCACCCAGTCTAGAGTGCAATGGCACGATCTTGGCTCACTGCAACCTCTGCCTCCCGGGTTCAAGTGATCCTCCTGCCTCAGCCTCCCGAGTAGCTGGGATTACAGGCATGCGCCACCACGCCCAGCTAATTTTTGTATTTTTAGTAGAGACGGGGTTTCACCATCTTGGCCAGGCTAGTCTTGAACTCCTGACCTTCATGATTCACCCGCCTCAGGCTCCCAAAGTGCTGGGATTACAGTCTTTTTTTTTTTTTTTTAACAACTGTGATTATATGTCTAAGCTCATGGTGGCAATGTTTGTGGTTGTGTCTACACTGGAAAAGAGGGTTCGTAGATTGGAACACACACTTAAATAATCCAGCCAAACCCTCTTCCTTTCTAAGAAGAGTTTGCATTCATTTTAATGATAGTTTTCATTTATTGGGTTTCCATTTTTTGCCCGAAGCTTGACTGTTATTGTTTTATTTAATTGTTATAATAGTCCCCTAAAGATAGCGCTTATAAACTCCTTTTTCTTTTTTAGAGATCAGAAAACTGAGGGTCAGAGATCTAAGTACCAGGACCAAGGGCACATGCCTGGGAAGTGGCAGAGCTGGGATTTGAACTCAGGTTTCTGTCACCAATGTACCCTGCTGCTTCATAGTAATAACGATTTCTGGCAGGGTGCGGTGGCTCATGCCTACAATCCTAGCAATTTGGAAGGCCGAGGCAGGTGGCTCACTTGAGGTCAGGAGTTCAAGACCAGCCTGACCAACATGGTGAAAACTCGTCTTTACTAAAAATACAAAAGTTAGTTGGGTGTGGTGGTGGGCGTCTGTAGTCCCAGCTTCTCGGGAGGCTGAGACAGGAGAATCTCTGGAACCCGGGAGGCGGAGGTTGCAGTGAGCTGAGATCATGCCGTTGCACTTCAGCCTGGGTGATACAGCGAGACTCCATCTCACACACACACACAAAAGTAATAACTATTTCCCTTTACCAATTTGATTATTATCAATAATTACCAATCTTTACAAATGAGTGGCAAAATATGAGTTATTACTTTCTCCTTATGGATGAAGTTTCGGGAGGTTAAATTGTCCCCTGCATTCACACAGCCATTTCCCAGTGAAGCTGGAATAAAATCAAGATTTGTCTGGAGCCCAACCCTGGCCTCACTGGGCCCCCTTGGCCTTTCCTGAAGTACGTTATGGGGAACCCAAGTTGCCCAGGATGCTCTAAGAAAAAAAGATGCTTTTAAAAGTTCAAGTATCTATGTTTTAAGCAAAAGCACCTCAAATATGTCTACCTCTAAGCTGAGCGTGGTGGCTCATGCCTGTAATCTCAGTGACTTGGGAGGTTGAGGCAGGAGGATCATTTGAGCCCAGGAGTTTGAGGCTGCAGTGAGCTGTAACCCCACTGTTGCACTCCAGACTGGGCCACAGAGTGAGACTCTGTCTCTTAGAAAGAAAAATACTGACTGGGCTTGGTGGCTGACACCTGTAATCCCAGCACTTTGGGAAGCAGAGGCAGGAGGACTCTTGAGCCCAGGAGTTGGACACCAGCCTGGGCAACATAGCAAGACCCTGTCTCTACAAAAAGTAAAAAGTAAAAAAGTTAGCTGGGCATGGTGGTGTGCACCTATAGTTCCAGCTACTTGGGAGGCTGAAGTAGGAGAATCACTTGAGCTGGGAGGTGGAGGCTGCAGGGAGCCATGGTTGTACCACTGCACTCTAGCCTGCACAATGAGAGAGAATTTGTCTCTCAGAAAAAAGAGAAATCCAAGCTCCTTCCCTCCTCACAGCCTTTGCTCCTGTTCTGCCCCTGCCTGAAGGGCCCTTCTCACAACTCCACCTAAACAGTTCCTACTCCACATTCATCCCCTGGTTTAAAGAGCTCATTGTCAGAAAGATCTTTTCTTCTCCTGGGATCCAGATGAGGTCCCCAGATTTCCTCTCTCTTAGATCCCTCTTGTCATGAATAAGATATTGGTCTGGGCGAGCACTGTTCGACACGTCTCCCCACTAGCATTCAGGTTCTAGGAGAGCAGAGGTGGGACTGTTCGTGCAACAGTTTCCAGAGTTGCCACCATGGCACCTGATCCATGGCCATCACTTGGTGAAGACAGGTGAACTTTTCTGTTGACTTGGCCCATTGCTCTACCTGGACAGAATCATCAGAATGAAAGTAAAAGGCCTTCAGGCATCCTTTCTCCCCTACCATTTTGCAGGTGGTGACATGGAGGCTTAGGCTTACGCACTGGGTGACAATGATGATGATAATAATGGGAAACACCTGCTATTCAGCACTTCGGTCCATTGTCGACCGGGAGCCTGTGTTTTAGCAATTATATCTTATTTAATCCTCAAGATAGAGGAGGAAATCAAGGCTCAGAGATGTTAAGCAACTTGACCAAGTTCACACCTAATAAGTGACTCAGAGATGCCCGGCTGAGGGTCCTGCCTCTAAGTGGATTCTGCCACCTGGCCCCGCTCCAGGTAGGAGTCACCTGTGGATACCTGGGCCCTACTCCCCAAGGTTTTGCCTTGACTAGTCTAGGGTATGACTTGGGCCCTCAGGCCCAAGTTCCTCAGGGGATTCTAATGCACTACCAAGATTGAGAACTACTGCTCTCAGATAGGATTCATTTATTCACTTATTTCTACCATTTAATCAGTTAATCTTTCTTTCAGAGACATGGTAGAACACATAACTTGTATAATTCTATGACATTCCTTGCTTCCTTCTCTTTCTTTCCTCTCACTACCCCCTAAGCCTGCCTGCCTGCCTTTCTTCCTTCCTTCCTTCCTTCCTTCCTTCCTTCCTTCCTTCCTTCCTTCTTCCTTCCTTCCTTCCTTCCTTCCTTCCTTCCTTCCTTCCTTCCTTCCTTCCTTCCTTCCTTCCCTCCTTCCTTCCTTCCTTCCTTCCTCTCTTTCAAGACAGGGGTCTCCCTATGTTGCCCAGGCTAGTCTCAAACTCTGGGGCTCTTGGGCTCATGTGATTCTCCTGTCTCTACCCAAAGTGCTAAGATTGTAGGCATGAGCCACTGCACCCAGTCCTAAAACTGCATTTCTAGATAGACTAAGTTCCTTCACAAGCACACACAAATATTTATTTTAGAAGTGCAGTGCATCACTGCATATAAAGTCAGCAAAGCTTATGTATAATCCGGAGCCAAAGTTGTACAAGACCTTCGAGTCCCTGGGCTCTGTTGATTTATTTGCATTTCAGTGATAACGACAAGAGCTGTTATCAGTTATTGTAGACTTACCTTATACCAGGCATTGTGTGAGGCACTTTACATGAACAGAGAGGCCCCCATAACAAAAGGGAGATGGGGATGATCAGCATGACCATTACGCAGAAGGGTCAACTGGCTCATGGGACCAGAAGTGGTTGGGGTCACTATGGTTATTAGAGGTGGAACCTGGACTTGGATCCCTTTTTGCTTGCTCCCATCACCCCTGCCCCTTAACCACTGGACCATGTGACCTCCTGGTGGGAGCTTCCAAGCATGTGTTCTGCCATTCTATTTGTGCACTGCAGAAACTTGGAACCAGGCTTTCTTTCTCAAAGTAATTCAAGGCTTTCCTCCACCCCCAAATCAGCTGTTGAGCAGCTATGATATGTATTTTAAATGCTTTCCTTATAACATTTACTAGAAAATGTTCAGTCCTCCCAAGAACAGCCATAAATGAAGCTAAATGAAGTTAATGGGAAGCTTGCGTGGAAGGTTCCCATAGCTACAAGCTGCTCCTTCTGAATCCAGGGCCAGGGCAGGGCGGCAGTCGGGAAGGTAAAGGAATAACAACAAAAACTTTATTGACCAACAGTGTGGAGGCCAGTGTTGTGGGTATGAATTGTGTCCCCACCAAATTCTTATGTTGAAGCCCTAAGACCTAGCATCTCTGAATGTGACTGCCTGGACACAGAATCTTTAAAGAAGTAATTAAGTAAACATGTAGCTGTTAAGATGGGCCCTAATCCAATCTGCCTGGTGTCCTTATAAGAAAATGAATTTTTGTTTTGTTTTGTTTTTGAGACAGGATTTTGCAGTGTCACCCAGGCTGGAGTACAATGGCACAGTCTTGGCTCACTGCAACCTCCACCTCCCAGGTTCAAGTGATTCTTCCACCTCGACCTCCCAAGCAGATGAGATTACAGGTGCCTGCCACCATGCCCTGTTAGTTTTTTTTTTTTTTCTTGTATTTTTAGTAGATACAGGCTTTCTTTATGTTGGCCAGGCTGGTCTTGAACTCGTGACCTCAAGTGATCCACCTTCCTCGGCCTCCCAAAGTGTTGGGATTACAGGCATGAGCCACTGCTCCTAGGCCATAGCTCTCTTTTAGAATTCAGTTTTGAATAGGTTTACCAATGTGTTTGGGAAAGAAAATCCCCTGGACGTTTCAAGAAGAGTTTGTTGGAAATTGTCACCTCCATAACTTACATCTCTTACTGAGCAGAACTAGCTTCCTGGTAACCATGAAGTAATTAATGAAGAAGAGTAATCTCAGATGTTAATTTTAGACCAGAAGAAGGACTTTAAAAGAGCTTCTCAGAAGAGAAGGGGATGTAGAAATTTCCAGCAAGGGCATGCAGGAGTGTGTGTCTGAGTCTTTTTGGAACTTCTTACTCTCATTTATATTCATCTGTTTTATATACTGGGTACATTAGAAGATTTTATTTGAAAAACATATTCAACTGCTACTAAAATTATTAGTATACATTTATGAAATAATAATGCCTGATGACCACTAGACCAGGTGAAGTAGCAAAACTTTGTGTATTTTTTGCTCTTGACTTACCGGTTACACAGATTCCTTCAGCAAATATTGGGAAAGCATTTGCTTCAGGCCCATTACTGGGTACCGCTTTGATGCAGAGGACACACCAAGGAACAAGACAGATAGGACCTCTGCCTCTGGCAAGTTTGCATTCCAGAGGGAGGAGAAGACAATGAGCAAACAAGCCATCAAGACCATGTCAGATGAGGTGAGTGCTGTGAAGACCATAAGCGGGGTGATGGGACTGAGTGGTGCAGGTGTGGGCATCATTACTGAAACACCAGGGGTTTGGTCTAGGTCCTACTGCTCGCCACACATAAAGCCAACCACTGAGACAACAAGTATTGCCACAGAAAAAGGCTTTAAACAGGTGCTGCAGCTCAGGAGATGGGAGGTCAATCTCATCTATCTCTCCAACTGACAAGAAATAAGGGGTTTATATAGCAGGGAAGAAATGTAACTACATAAAGGAAAACAGGAATTAGGGAGTGGTAAGAAAGAGAATTTGGTCAACATGAAGTGGGTGGTCGCTCAGGCAGTCATAATGGGTGAGAGGTCTTGTGTCTCATTGTTCAGATGTGGTGATCTGGTAAGTTTCAGTTCCTTGATACTGTCTGAGGCCTGAGGGTAGGTTTCCAGAGAAAGGAACTCAGATAAGACAAATGAAACTTGAGAAAGTTACATTTTTCAAATTGACTAGGAGAGTCAATTTCTATGTTTACTCAAAAGAAACCATAACCATCAGTTCTATGGGACAACTGGGAGGGTTTCAGTTCCGATGGAGCTACTTTGAGAAGCAGGAGAGGTAGCCCTCTCTGAGGGAGTGACATCTGAATGAAAACCTGAAGGATGGGAAAGGGACAGCCACATGGGGACCTGGAGGAATACATATCCAGGCCAAGCATCCATAGACACCAGTCCCCAAAGTGGGGAGACTCTGGGCCATGGAAGGGAACATAATCAAAGCCAGTGTCAATGGATGGAGGCTCAGCCCAGACTGGTCAAAACCAACTCACCAACAAGCAAGAATGAATCCAGAGCTGCAACCTCCATTCCATGAGTTGGCAAGCTATGGCCCTCATGTCAAATCTGACCTGTTGCCTATTTGTATGTGGCTGAGAATTGTTTTTACATTTTCAAAGGATTGAAAAATATCAAAAGAAGGATAATATTTCATGACACATGAGGATAAGATGAAATTCCAATTTCAGTGTCCATTGATAAAGTTTTATTGCCACATATCTATGCACATTTTTAATTTATGTATTATCTGTGGCTGCCTTCCTGCTACAATAGCAGAATTGAGTAGTCTTGACAGAGACTGTGGTCTATAAGGTTTGAAACATTTGCTATCTGTCCCTTAACAGAAAAAGTTTCTATTCCTTGCCTCTTTGGAAATAGGTCTTTTTGAATACCCGTGGAAGTGACTTATCACTAGGTAACAGTGGGTTCTTTCTTTTCAACCGGTCTAACTGGGTGTGGTGGCTCATGCCTATAATCCCAATACTTTGGGAGGCCAAGGTGGGTGGAATGCTTGAGCCCAGGAGTTCGAGACCAGCATAGGCAACATAGCAAGACCCCTTCTCCTGCAAAAAAAATTGGCCAGGTGTGGTGGCATGCTCCTGTAGTCCCAGCTACTCAGGAAGCTAAGATAGCAGGATTGCTATCTTAGATCAGAAGATTGAGGCTGCAGTGAGCGATGATCACACCACTGCACTCCAGCCTGGGCAACAGTACAAGACCCTGTCTCCAAAAATAAAATAAAACAAACAAGCAAACAAATCTGTAGGCAGAGGCATCCATAAGGTGCTGAGTACTCAGATTAAACACTTCAGAAAGGTCTATCTTACTCTTTGCCAATTGACTGCTGATATTTATTTTGTAATTGAATAAGTACATGTTGAGAGATTTTCCTGCACCCAACCCAGGCTAAGTGCTGGACATTCAGTCAGAAACAACGTGACTTTTTTTGGTCCTTGTCTTCTTGTGGCGTATGTTCTAGTTAAATAGGCTTTCAACAGAAAGGCCTTTCTTCTTCTACCCTTAACTGCCCCTGCACCATAGGCATGGCGGATGCTTGATTTATACCTTTCGAGTCAAGGCAATTAAATATACGCTATATTCACATCAATGCCCTTTTAGTTAGGAGATATTTCAGTAAATAATAATGAGAAAAAAAGATGAAGTGAAGCAGGCTTGAGGGTGGAGTGAGGGGAGCCACAGGTGCATCAGGTCATCTCCACACCATGAGGAAATCCTGGCAGGGAACCTTCCCCTGACATCCACCATAGATTTCAGGGGATCCATGAACTTGTGTGGGAAAGAAAATTGCACCTCAAATTGCAGTTCCTCCTGCAGTTATGAATGTAGAAACCAAATCACAATAGTAGTTACAGCATTGATTTTTATCACCAATATTTTAACCAAAATGTCACAGATATTTTAGGTCACCTTACAGTTGTTGCACATATCTTGCAACATTGTGTATGTTCATGATAACTTTGAAATTTCCGGGGTGATTAGCTGTAGTGCTGGTCATGTTATTTAATGTGTGTAAAGAAGTTCACATATTCTTATATCACAAATTGGTTTCTTTAATATTTGATAACTGTATTTCAATGATGTTTTCAACCCTAAGTACCTTTTAAAAAAAGTCTTTAAAAACAAATGTTTTTAAACATTAGTTTAAAATGTTCAAAACTAATGTTTTTGACATTAGTTTTTAAAGACTTTTTTTTTTTTTTTTTTTTTAAGACCGAGTTTCACTCTGTCACCCAGGCTGGAGTGCAGTGGCGCAATCTCAGCTCACTGCAACCTCTACCTCCTGGGTTCAAGTGATTCTTCTGTCTCAGCCTCCTGAGTAGCTGGGACTACAGGTACATGCCACCACACCCGGCTAATTTTTGTGTTTTTAGTAGAGACAGGGTGTCACCATATTGGCCAGGCTGGTCACGAAATCCTGACCTCGTGATCCGCCCGCCTCGGCCTCCCAAAGTGCTGGGATTACAGGCGTGAGCCACTGCGTCCGGCCTTTAAAGACATTTTAAAGGGCTCCACGGGTTTCCTCAGACAGCCAAAGAAGTCCACAGCCTAAGACAGTTAAGCAGTTTTATGGCCTAAAGAAACCAAGGGTCCTCTAAGTCTAGCAGTTCTTAATCTTGGATGAGCATCACAGAAAGGTTGGTGAAGCCTGGAATTTTCAGTAGCAATTGTTACTCAAGTTGTTCAAGTTTATGGCAAAGACAAGAAATGACACTGTAAGCAGAATTTAGCATTTTGGTGCATGTGTGTATATGAAGTTATAGGTAGACTTGATTTTCCTGGAGAGAGAATCTGTAGCTCTCACGATATTTTCAAAAAGGCTCTTGACCCAAGTAGGAGTTCAGAGCCACCATTCTAGAAGAAGAGGTCTTAGGAGGGTGACTTCTTCCAAACCGGTCTGTAATTCCCAGGAATAGTCCCAAACATGTAGCCTGATTACTGTTTGGAGAATTCCATTTCTCTGGGCATCCCTCCCCTACCCTGGCCTATTTTCAAGCAAATCTAAAGCTTCAAGTTTGTCCAAAATCAAGATTTCCTACAAGAGGCTAAATGAGTGGTCACAGAAATGTTTGTATGAAGGATTCCCCCAATATCTGCTTTTATGTGAGAAGGGAGAGCCAGCGGCTCCCTACGTTAATCTTCATTATCACGTAAGTGGCTTTTCCCTTCCTGGTTTTAAATTAAGATATCCTGGACATTTTGCTTTCCTTCCACTCCACACACAATCACACAATGGAGCATTTTAATTAAACCTCCTTACTATTAGAGCACAGGAAAAAAAAAATTCATGGCTGGTCTGAAAGACCCCAAGCTAGGAAAGAGAAAGGTAATCATTTAATTTGTTGTTGTTTCTATAAATCAGGGCCCAGTCATCAATTTCACCACATATTTGAGAGCACATGTTATTGACAATGTGTTCGTAGAGAAAAATGGAGTTTGCTGGCAAAGTTGTTCCATTTTCTAAAGATTAAATTGTTCATTGTACAGGCCGCCATCTGCCCTCCCTGGAAGATATTTAGTTGTTGGCAGAGGCATTCAAAGTCTAGGAGACAAAGTTAAATTTCATTTTCTTTATTGCTATGCCTAACCAAAGGCGAATTCATTCATTCATTCATCAGTTCATTCAATATTTATCAAGTGTCTCTTTTGTGCCATACAGATGAATAAAGTCAGATAGCTTCAAGGAGTGGATGCTTATGGAGAGATCACATGGAACCTTATAGCTGATTTATAATCCCATGGTCCTCATTCATGCATCAAACCCCTGAAGGCCTGGCATTTTTATCCCCCGACTCCACCTACATGCTACCAGAAGTTCAACAGAATTATGGTGAATAAGACATGCTTCTTTCCTTCAAGAAGCTTCTAGTCAACGGAGGATAGATAAGGCAGAAATCTAACAGCAATACAACACTAAACATTCCTTGAGAAAAACACAAACAACAGGCAGAACTCATGTCTGAGTAGAAGCTTCTTAGAAGAACTGAGTAGAACTTGGAAGAAACATGTACCACCTTCACACACGTAATATTGTTTTATACTATGCTATCTTGTTGTAGGGGTACGTGTTGATATATATCCCCATTTTGCATGTGAAGTCAATGGGCTCAGAGAGATACAGTGATTGATTTGTTCTAGTTCTTTTTTTTGAGACAGAGTCTCGCTCTGTCGTCCAGGCTAGAGGGCAGTGGCGCAATCTTAGCTCACTGCAGGCTCCACCTCCCAGGTTCAAGCAATTCTCTGTCTCAGCCTCCCGAGTAGATGGGATTACAGGCACACGTTACGAGGCCTAGCTAATTTTTGTATTTTTAGTACAGGTGGGGTTTCACCATGTTGGCCAGGCTGGTCTTGAACTCCTGACCTCAAGTGATTCACCGGCCTCGGCCTCCCAAAGTGCTGGGACTACAGGCATGGGCCACCACGTCTGGCCTGCTCTAGTTCTTGTAGGTAATAAGAGATGGTGTTACATTCTTGTAACTAATAAGAGATGGGCTCAAATTCTCCCTTGAACTATAAGTCTGGCCCCTGGGCCACATAAAGTAGGTCCTCTAAGCCCCTTACACTGTGCACAGTTCAGCCCTAAGCCACTTGCCTAGACCCGTTGCATGAACTGCAGCTGAAGCTGCTCCTGTCCCCTTCATTAGTCATCTGGGGTTACTGACTTCCCTTTGTTCTTCACACTTGATGACAGCACTCTTGTCTTGCCCATGTCTTGACTATTCTTGACTATAATTTGAATCTTTATTTTCAGGCTACCCTTTCTTGAGTAGCACTAAGTCTATATAGCCTTGGATTCGACCTGCTTTTTAGGCTTTTCTCACCTAGGTTCCCCCAGACGCTCTAGCAAAACCATTCATTCATTCATTCCACAAATACCAATTGAATCTTTACTGTGTTCCTACTATACTAAGTGGTGATCAAAATTGAAAGGATCCCAGCTTTAAGGAGTTTATAGTTTGGTGAGGAAACTGACTTGGGGCAGACATTCACACACATAATAAAAATATTATAATGGAGGGAAGCATGATAGAGAAAAATATGAAAAAGAGTAACAGGAGGTTCTAATCTAGTCTACATGTGTGCTGGGTGTATCTTGGATAAGAGAGACAGTGTCACGACAGGCTTCTATAAGAAGAGTTTTTTATGCCAGGATCTGAAGAATTGGATAAAACTAAGTTACCTGGATAAAGAATTAAGGAAATAGAATTCTTAAGAGAAGTCCCAAAATATCTGGTCCTGAGGCAGGAAGCAGTTTGGCTTGTTCAAGAGCTAAAAGAAAGCCAGTGTGGTTGAGGCATAGAGGCAAAATATAGCAAAGCATTCTAAGTCATCGAGGTTAGCACAGACATTGAGAATAAAATAATTATTGCTTTAGTTCAGCATATTGCGTCTCCAATAGATATGATTTCCAAAATAGTTTGGTCCATATAATTTATAAAAATATGACTGCTTTATTCTCTGTTGCATAACTAGGTGTTTTAATCAGTCAACTTTGGGATCCAGAGAGTTATAAACCAGAAACTGAAAAAATTACATTTCATCCTAAAGAAGAATCATCATAGGGAACCCTTGTACTATGTGTATGCTGTACAAAAACTTTAGACTGTTCTTTATCTAGAACAGCTTTTTAACAATTTTCATGAGCAACGTCAACAATATGGCATGTTGGTTTGGAGTTTCAGTCAACTTTTTTCAGAAACGTTTTCCAATCTGTTTTCCAAAGTGTGTACTTTGGGAGAGGAAGATTCATGGTCTTTTTTTTTTTTTTTCCCTCTAGGCTTCTGAGACTAGAAAGTAGTGTTAAGGAGAGAAAAGTGGACATTGTAAAGAGAAAACAATAAATAAACCCTTAAAGCCACTACTTGGCACCTTTTGTTTTTCTTTTTCTGGCAGCCTGCATAGGTACTAGAAAGAAAATGTGGGCCAGGAGTGGTGGCTCATGACTGTAATCCCAGCACTTTGAGAGGCCAAGGCAGGAGAATTGGTTGAGCACAGGAGTTCAAGACCAGCCTAGGCAACATGGTGAGACCTTGTCTCAAAAAAAAAAAAAAAAAAAAAAAGCCAGGTGTGGTGGCACATGCCTGTAATCCCAGCTACTCAGGAGGCTGAGGTGAGAAGACTGCTTGAGCACAGAAGGTGGATTCTGAAGTGAGCCATGTTTGTTCCACCGCACTCCATCCTGGAGCCTGGGTGACAGAGCAAGGCCCTGCCTCAAAAAAATAGTGGTCTTTAGAGTCTTCTTTACAGTAAAATTAGTGATAATGCCTTATGAAATGATAAACAATAATAGAATAAAGGCAAATGGCTCATTTTTGTGGATCCTGCATGAGTTCAAGAAAAGTTGGGGACTATATACTGGCAACAAAAAAGTGATCCCTGAGATTTTTGGAGCACCTCATTGCCAAAGCAATCAAAATGCTTTACACATATTATTTCTTTTACCATCACATAATTCTTGCAATGTAGCAAAAAACTATCTAAGGATGGAAGGATGTATTTTAAAGAGGGGGAGATGGGGACATCAAAAGAGAGACCAGGCCAAAAGCACAAGCAAAATAATTAGTGGAGCAAATATGTTCAATACTACTGTGTCTCAGTTCATTTAAACAGATATTAAATGAGCAAGGCATAGTCAGCGCCTTCTCTGAATCACAATTCAGCAAGAAAGTTAAGATATGTTCATTCATTGATGTATTTCTTCAATGAATAAACATTTGAGCACCTATTTATATCAGGCCCTAGGCCCATTAAGAGGGTCCCACCCAGTAAGTGTGTTAGGTAGATGTGGTCTCTGCCCTTAGACAACAAACTTAAAATCTGGTGAAGAAAGTAGAATGCAAACCACATAACAAAAAGTAGATCAATGTTGCCAAAGGGAAGTAAATGCTGCTCTGGAGGCTCATGGGGGTGGTGATTAATGTGTACATAAATAATAGCATTGGCACACTCTTAATGGTGGGGGAAGCAGACCCATAAGATAGTAATCAATCTAATTAAAGAATCAAGAAATGAATAATTAACTGATGGACGATGAGCTAAGCCTTGAAGAAGGGGGTAAGATTTTAATATGTGAAGATGGAGCAGGTAGTCCTCTGTGTGGAAAGAACAGCCAGGCATAAGGATACAGTCTTGTTTGGGGAATAGTTGGTGAGTTCATTTAACCAACACATTGCTTAAGAGATGTGGTAGTATATTACTTACTTGTTTCCTCATTTGTCTATCTTACCCACTGTAACATAAACTCAATGAGGACAGGGACATTTCTTGCCTTGTTCAGTCACTATTGACAGCCTTCAACGGTGCCTGACACATAGTGGGTGCCTCATAAATATTTGTTGAATGAGTAAATGGTAATTACCACCCATTTCATATATAATTATTGTGTGCTTACTACCTGCTATTCACTATGATGAAAACTTTCATTTACTTATTTAATTCTCACAACAAACCAATAAGTTAGAAACTTTGGAAAGGAGAAGAGAATCTAAAGAACAGGCACAAAATATCCCAGCTAGGGTTTGAACCTGGGGCTCTCTGACTCCGGGGAGCACATGTTAATCATGCCTTCCAGGGGTTAAAAGTGGTTACTAATATTAAAAGGGTAATCCGGAGTGATCTGGGAAGGACCACAGTAAAGTTCTGGGGGGTGATGAGTCATTAGAGACTCTGATACAGGGGAGGGACATGACTGGAGGAGTCACATAGCCTCAAGTTCCAAGTTTCTTTTCCAAAAACAGGTGATGATTATATACATCTTTTTTTTGTGTGTGTGAGAGTTGGTGATAATGTGTGCAAATTACTCAAGATGTTCTTTGTATCCATTTTTTTGAGGGTTTACCAGGCCATCTGTCATCTTGCCTGAATGATCACTAATCTTTACAGCAATCTTGAAAGGTGGTTATTTTTAGTCTCCTTTTCCAGAAGAGAAATATGTGGTCCAGAGAAACATCAAATTATATGCCCCAAATCACACAGCGAGGGTAACAGGATACTGAGTCAGACCTTCTTGTTTCATGACATTTTGGTGAATGACACAAAGTTAAGGACTAAAGGAGCTGTATGCCTCCTACTTAACAGAAACTGTCAGACACCACCTTAACCACGTGATCAAAGTTCACATCACCAGTAATAAGATAAATAAACATCAAGAAACTCCTGACATTGAAACCAGCCCAATTGTCTCATAGAACCGATGTTTATGGTTTATTCTGAGTAAACACAGAAATTGACCCTCCCAGTCTTAAAACTTGAGAAAGTTACATTTGTCTTATCTGAGTTCCTTTCTCAGGAAACCAACCCTCAGGCCTCCCTGATAGTATCCAGGAACTGAAACTTACTAGATCACTGCATCTGGACAGTGAGACACCAGACACCTCATTCATCATGATTGCCTAAGTGACTACCTACTTCCTGTTGACCAACTCCTCTTCCTTACCCCTCCTTAACTCCTGTTTTCCTACACATAGTTGTCTTTCTTCTCTGCTATATGAACCCCTAATTTTACTTCATCAGGGAGATGGATTTCAGACTGATCTCCCCTTTCCTTAGCTGCAGCACCTGATTAAAGTCTTCTTCTAGGAGGCCAAGGTGGGCGGATCACGAGGTCAGAGCGAGACCATCCTGGCTAACACAGTGAAACCCTGTCTCTACTAAAAATACAAAAAAGTAGTGGGGTGTGGTGGCAGGTGCCTGTAGTCCCAGCTACTCGGGAGGCTGAGGCAGGAGGATGGCGTGAACCACGGAGGCAGAGCTTGCAGTGAGCCGAGATCGTGCCACTGCACTCCAGCCTGGGCGACAGAGTGAGACTCCATCTCAAAAAAAAAAAAAAATTCTTCTTCCCTGGTAATACTCATTGTCTTGGTGATTTGGCTTTAATTTGCAGTGAGCAACAGGACACAGATGGAACCCCTGGTGTTTCAGTAACAATATGAGGCACCGAGGAGAGAGCATGCCATTAGTAAACTTGCCACAAATCCATAGCATCAATCCAATCATGAGAGGACATCAGATAAACCCAAAGTGGGAGACATTTCACAAAATCACCAACCAGTGTTTATCAGAAGTGTCAAGCTAATAAAAGACATGGGATGATTGAGGGACAGTCACAGATGGAAAGGGAAGGATGCACAAGAACTAAATCCAATGTAAGAGCTCAAGTTAGGTCCTGAAACAGCATAAGGACATTTGGATAAAATTCAGATAAGATCTGTGGTTTGGTGACTAGTATTGAGCCAATGTTAATTTCCTGCTTCTGATAATTGTACCATGCTTAGGCAAGACATTAGGGGAAGTTGGGTTAAGGGTATGCATAAACTGCGATTTTTGCAACTATCTTGAAGTCTAAAAGTATTTCAAAATAAAAGGTGTAAAAAAGGGAAGGGGGAGCAATCAGACACATTTCCATGGGATTTATTAAGTGGCAGAAGAACAGGCCACTAATCAGTTTCTCCTTCTTGCACCAGCCTGTTTAGGAAAAGACTGGAGGAATTCGTGGAGGAATTCCTGGAGGGGGAACACTGAAGTCCGGTGAGTGGCCCTACCAAAAACACTTGAAGGGATTGGGTTCCAGCAAGAAGAGGAGATTGGCATCTAATTTCCTGTTGGGTTATGCTTATGCAGCAGACCCTGATCTATATTCTGTGACTATTGAGAAGGAGCAAAGGCTATTGGAGGAAGGTAATGGAGTGAAAAAGGGAAAGCAGTTGAGCTTCCTACATGCTCCATGCTGTGGCAAGAAAAAAAATGTGTAAGTTTCCACTAGGTCAAGAGCTGTCTTGTTGCTTATGGGGTCCAGCTCTAGGAGGGAGGAAGGCTCTTAGGGGCAAGAGAGTGAAGGGTGAATCATGAGTGGGCAGCTGTTTAGGGAAGTTAGATGTCATCCTGAATGGAACTCATCTCCCATGTTAAGAGCTGGGACTTCTGTAGACCCCGTTTGTGCCCCCACTAGAGAGTCAGTCCCTGGATGCCTGCCTTACCAGGGGTATCCACTGGCAAGAGAGGATTACAGTAGCATTTCATCAATATGAGAATTTATGAATTCATGTCCTTCTTTCCACCAACACCCATCCAAGGAAAAGGAGGTGTAAAAAAGAAGGAGGAAGTAGAGAAGAGTGAAAAAGCTGACCTTGTTTTTCCCTTTTCTTTTCTTTTTTTTTTTGAGACAGAGTCTCGCTCTGTCACCCAGACTGGAGTGCAGTGGTGCGATCTCGACTCACTGCAAGCTCTGCTGCCCGGGTTCATGCCATTCTCCTGACTCAGCCTCCCGAGTAGCTGGGACTGACTACAGGTACCCGCCACCACACTCGGCTAGTTTTTTTTTTTTTTTTTTGTATTTTTAGTAGAGACGGGGTTTCACCGTGTTAGCCAGGATGGTCTCAATCTCCTGACCTTGTGACCTGCCCGCCTCGGCCTCCCAAAGTGCTGGGATTACAGGCGTGAGCCACTGCGCCTGGCCAAAAGCTGACTTTATATTCACTTCCTGTTTCAAGGATGGGACAACTGGAGGGATATCTCTTTCATCCTCCAGCAGGCTAGTCTGGGTATGTTGTAGTAACAATGGCAGAGGTTCAAGTTCTTTTCAAGCCACTGCCTGCATCACATCTGCTTGGAGAAAGCAAGTCACATAGCTGAGCCTAGAATCCAAAAGAGAGGACACTACACAGTGACATGATCAAGGGCATGAATACAGAGCGGGTAAAGTACTGGGCTTGTTGGTGCAATCTACCACAGTGGTTGTGGAGGTAAGTGGAAGAGGTGGGACCAAACCAGGTTTGGCTTGCCTCTGAGGCCTGTGGTCTTCCTCTAGGCTCAGCTGGCTCCCTTGTGCCCTTGGATACATCTTACATGATCAAGGCACACGTTCCAAGTAGGACAATGGCATGACATATGGATAATACAAGGTCCAAAGCTATCAATGTTGCTCTTTGGGTTCCCTCTCCCCTGGTGGGTTTCATTTCCTGAGTGCATTAGCATCTTTGCTGCTTTGGCAGAGAGCTGAGATGATTCTTGGGATTGTACTTCTGGAGACTGGCCAGTTTACACAATTCCAGCATTGTCGGCCAGCTCAGACACCAGCTGGACCAGCGCTGTGGCATTGGGTACCAGGCTTTCCTGGACATCTTTGAATTGGCCACTTTCCATTGCCAATGAGTAGAGTGCTCAAAAAAGTCAGTTAAATTAGGCTTGGTAAAGGGACACTGCATCTTTGAGTAATGAGGTTGGGAAACAGGGAAAACATTTTCCACTAGCTCATGGCTCACTGTATGGCATTCCGGTTTCATGACACTTCATAATAAATCATTGCTTATCACTCACATGGGAATGGAACATGGCTCCAGTTAAGATTCGTTAGTGATTGTAAAGAAGCAACGTGGATTGCTGTATATCAGGACTTCTTTATCATCTTCCTGTCCACTGTAGGCACTTTTTTATCGTTATATTTACTGTAACTGTTATTTAAAGCATAAATAAGTGGAAGGAAAGAGCACCAAATATGAATAATGAAAATAAATTTATCTTATTTATGTGTTTATGCAAGCATTTGACAATTATTCTGCACAGCAGTTTGCATCCAGGATTGGTAGCTACTGCATTCAGAAAAGTTCCTTACACTTCAAGTTTCTCCCTCTCATCCCTCCTGCCTTTATTTTTTTTTTATAATGTGAAATGCCAGCACATTCACATTCAAGGATGGGAGGCCCTGGCATGTGTTTTATTCAAGTTTGAGGCATCAGGTTACTGAACCACATCGGCCTCAATGCTCACGACAGAGGCCTACCAGCAGACATGTTCGTTACAGGCAATTCATTCAGATCCGGAGGAGCAAGGGACAGTGATTTAGAACAGAAAAAGGAGCCAGGGGTTGGGCTGGGGGGCCAAGTGGCAAAATAAAACCTTTAATTTAAAGATGCTCCAGCTGGTTGGCCACTTGGGATGAATGAAGACTTTGGTAGGAAAGTCCTAGCTGTCCAAGCAGACCACCCTGGGAGGTTTGTGATTTACGCACCAAAGGTTACAGGGCTTGTGGACACTTTGACATACCCTAGAAACTTCCCGGGCTAGAATGTCCATGGAGAAAAGACTCAGCGGGTTTGCACAGTTGAGGAGGCTTTCAGTGTTTACTTACGGATGAACAGGAAAACACAAGCCTGTCCTTGAAATGCTGACAGGGCTCTCGTGATTAACTCCTGCCAAATTGATTTCCCTAGCTCCCCTCCCACATGTGTGGGCCTCTCTCAATCCCTTCCTGGTGATTCCCAGCACACTGCAGTACTGGCGCTGGAGGACTCACCCTCTCCTTTTCTTGCCTGTTCCCTCCGTGCCCACTCCTCCCCTGTCCCCGGCACTCACCTAATAGAGACACAGTTGGGAAGGGGGCAGCCACCAGTGGCTCTCTCACTAGTGTCCGTGGAGTTGAGGTGGAGCCGTGTGTGGAGGGAGAGCATTGTCTGGCAGCAACTTTTGTTTCTTGAGAGTTTCCAGACTATGCTAGAATGTGCTACAGAGAACCACGACTAATCAGTGCTCAAAATGGAAGATGGAGAAGGTTCTCAGGGAAACTGGGGCTTCAGTGAACCATGGCCTGTCCACTTCTTGGGCTGAAGAGGAGATTTGTTCAAACGTAGGGTGACTTCTCATCCTGGTTTTAGTCCCTTGTCCTGGGAAATGCCTCAGTCCCAGGAAAACTATGATGGCTGGCCACCGTATTTAAACTCTAGAGGGAAGATTCCCAGGGATGCGTTCCCTCTCTCCAAACCTCTCTTCAGTTTTGATGGTGCCTTGGTTCCCCCATCCACTCTGCGAATGCCCTTGGTACACACCAGGCCTAGCTCTCCACGCTTTCAATGGGCAATAGCCACCATTGGTGGAGAGACTTCTAGGTCTCCAGCCTCATGGGTACTTTCAACTAATTATCTCTGCTCCTCAGACCTACCCTACAAAGTGTGTATAACTGGCTCATTTTATGGATGCAGAAACTATGGCTCAGAGGGCATTCAGTGATTTGTTCAAGTTCTCCTAGCAGAGCTACTTGGGTGTGACTGCAAAGCCCCTTCCTCACGGAAATGATGTACATTCACAGCCATTAACTTGCTTTAAGCCTTAGAACGACATTTGAGCATGGGTGAGACAGATGAGACCTGAAGATCGGAGAGGCTAGGTAGCTTAATCAAGGCCACCCAGGGCTCATGAATGGAAGAATCGGGGTTAAAGGATTCTAAATCTATGTTGCCCTTTGCATGGACACGTCTTTCTTCCTTCATGTGGAAGAAAATGGAGGCCAGAATTTCTTGAATTTTTCTCCTATTTAGAATTGATCAAGATGCAGTCTAAACTGTCCTAGTTCATATTTGAATATTTTAAAGTGTGTTGATTATACATTAAAATGGTACTTCCCATGCCTTCTAAATATTTGAAAGATCCCTCTTAAACATCATGGCAGAAACATTAAGCTCACTTCTCAGAGTTATAAAGGCTTTTAAAAAATATATATTTCATGGCATTTCAAGCAATTGATCACACCAGTTTGGGGAAGACAAGAGGGTGACCACTTGTATGCAGAAAAAAAATACTGGCAAGAAAATGTGGCAAGTGCTTCCAGTAAAGATGCTTCTTTGGAATTAAATGGTGATGGATGTTTAGAAACCAGTCTCAATGCAAAACTGTAATTTTTGCAAATGGTTGTGTTTTGGGATGGCATTAACATACTCAATGTTCTCTATAGAAACGAGGACGTGCTATTAAAAAAAGCATCCAGTTCCTGCACACAAACTGAAGCTTAAGCGGGATGAGAAATTACTGCAAATTGGTTTTTACTTCAAAAACGGTTTAATAACAATCACGCCCAGAGCTCAAGTGCACACGATGCATCACTTAATTTCATCACAAACCTCTGCCGGCTTAAAAAACAGATATCGAAACGGGGGAATACATATTTGACAGTGTTGTTAAGGCAAGTTTGCTAACGCTTTTTGAACAACCTCCAACTGAGGCCTAAATGCCGACAATATCCATAAACAACTCTATACTGCCCAATTAGGGAGACAGAGACATAGCGTCCTGTCAGGGAGATTTGCATGGCTAAGAGTCTGAGATCACAGAGCGATGAGCGATCGCTCAGAGTGATGGGGGGTTTGCAGACGGATGACTATCATTACGATATTACGGGGACTCACACCTTCCCAATTACTGGCAGGATTCATTAATTACCACCGCATTTCCCTAATAGAATCTGTGCACTGGCTTATCAGCACCTTCCCTCTGTCTACCTAAGCCCCCGCTCAGCAGTCGATCACCTATGAAAAATTAGACAGTGCAGCTTCGAGTGGCCTATTTAAGGAAAAAGAGAAATGACTATGGGAAGAGGAGGGGGAAAGTGCAGAAGAGAGAAGTCCAAAGCAACAGACACAGCATTCTTTTGACACGGGGTTTGCTTTTCCTTTTCTTCCTGGAACTGGCATGGAAGGAGATTAGTGGCGGTTGCAGGGAAATGTACTGTGGAGAGTATGGGTACAGAACTGTCTCCTTTACACACACGTACACACACTCATACATTCCCTGCTTAAAATCTTCCTTTATATTTTCATCAGATACAAAATAAAATCTAAATTCCTGCTCATTCCTCTAACCTCATCTATTTCTCCTTCTTACCAGCTAAGCCCCACCTATGCAGGCCTTCTTTCTGCCCAACCCAACACATTCAATCATGCCTGCCTCAGGAGCTTTGCACCTGCTGATCCTTTTCTTTAGAATATGGTTTGGGTAGGTCAAATTCAGCTTTCAATTTGTTTCTGCACAGCCCTTGAGTGGAGAGAATGTTTGCACATTTAAAGGGTTATAATGAAAAGGCCGGGCGTGATGGCTCACGCCTGTAATCCCAGCACTTTGGGAGGCTGAGGCGGGCAGATCATTTGAGGTCAGGAGTTCGAGACCAGCCTGGCCAACATGGCAAAACACTGCCTCTACTGAAAATACAAAAATTAGCCAGGCAAGGTGGCACATGCCTGTAATCCCAGCTACTTGGGAGGCTGAGCCATGAAAATTGCTTGAACTTGGGAGGCAGAGGTTGCAGTGAGCTGAGATCACACTACTACACTCCAGCCTGGGTGACAGAGCAAGACTATCTCAAAAGTAAAATACGAGGCTGGGCGTGGTGGCTCACACCTGTAATATCAGTACTTTGGGAGGCCGAGGTGGGCAGATCACGAGGTCAGGAGATTGAGACCATCCTTGCTAACAAGTGAAACCCCGTCTCTACTAAAACAAACAAACAAACAACAACAACAACAAAAAACTAGCCGGGTTTGGTGGCAGGCACCTAGAGTCCCAGCTACTTGGGAGGCTGAGGCAGCAGAATGGCGGGAACCCGGGAGGTGGAGCTTGCAGTGAGCCGAGATCTCACCACTGTACTCCAGCCTGGGCGACAGAGCGAGACTCAGTCTCAAAATAAATAAATAAATAAATAAAATAAACAAATAAAAGGTTATAATGAAAAAATAAAAGAAGAAAGAAGAAGTAAAAGCAGCAGAAGTTTTACTGATGTCTGAGATAGAACAACTTTCCAGATCTTCTCAAGATTGGCTTCTCACCGCTCAGGTCTCCCATGCCACCTCCCCAAGAAATTGGGGAACACCCAATCCAGAGCAGCCTGTAGTTACCTTCTACCCTCCGTTGCTTAATTTTTATTGCAGCACTCATCACCAATAAACACGTATTTGTTGTATTTGTTAGTCTGTGACAATGGTTCGCAGCCCTGGTTGACCATTCAAATCACCTAGAAAGCTGCTAAAAATACTGATGCCCAAACCTGCCTCAGGGCCTTTGCACTTGCTGGTCTTGTTTTTTCCCAACATGGCTGAGTCGGTCAAATTTAGTTCACAGCTTGTTTTTGTGCAACTCTTGAGCTAAGAAAGTGTTTGCATACTTAAAGAGTTGTAATGAAAGAAAGGAGTGAGAATAATTTGATTCAATTAATTGGGGTTGGGACCAGGCATTGATATACATGTATTTTTAAAGCTTCCTCCCCAACGCTATGGCACAGCCAAGCTTGAGAACCCCTGGCTATTGTCTGTTTCTCCCCACTGGAGTGTTGGCTCCACGAGATCAGGAATGTGGCCTGTCTTCCCCACTGCTGTGGTCCTGGAACTTAGAACAATGCCTGAGCCTGAGGAGGTGCTCTGTCAATGTTTGATGAATGAATGAAAGAATATTTATCACAGATACGTACAAAGAATTAAGGACGACAGAAATGTGACAATGACGTAAGGTCTCCCAAGCTGAAATGATGCATCAGAAATGGGTGACAATTCCAGGAACCCCCTGCAATTGCAGAAGGCTCAGCTCCATTAGGGATAATGGAATGTGTGTCTTCCAGGCTGCCCTCTTGTTACTATCAACAGCATTATCAGTTATCAGCTGCTTTTACAATTACGCACCATGATTCTCCCTGCGTGAAGATCCCGCAACCACCAAACTCGCTTCTCCTTTTAAATTAAATATACTGAAAAGAGCAGAGATTTCAATCCTTCATCTGTTCACAGATGAAAAAACATTTCCAAATCGTCAGTGATCACGTTTTTTTTTTAATTCTAAGGACGGCCAACTGTTCCCAGTGATTTCGATTACATTTCCTACCTATTATTTCATGTAATGGCATCCCTTAAATTTTAAATTAGCTTTGAAGAATAAAAATAATTGAATTCCTGCTGTTTTGTGTACATAGAGGGTGACAGGAGCTAATGTGATAATTTAAACTGTAAATGAGTCTTCACTTTGTGTTCATTAATTACAGCTAATTACTGAATTACAAACCTTCTTGGTTAGGCACTGTTATGTATTCATGTAGCATGTTGAATCTCCAGCTGGTATAAAACTGTTTTATAGACTTACAAGCTGACACACCAAGCTACCACTGAAACAATTCAGTTTGAAAACAAGGGGGGTGGAAACACGCAACTGCAAAGGCTTCTTGGAATTAAAAGAACAGACACAGCGCTTCCAACTCATATCTTTGGGAATAGAGGATCTTGCACGTATAATTAGAACAATTTATGCCGCGGGGAAAAAAAAAGCTAGGCTATTCTTCACTCTGGGTGAAAATCTATACTATAGCATGTAATTTGTGAGACTCAAGTCTTCCTGTCCTCATCTCCTTGTTCCCTAGAAACTGAGCATCATAATTATTTATTAACTGATCCTGCTTTTAATAACAAAGAAGCATAAAGGATGCCAGAAATCCTGCCCAATTTTCATGACCAGAAATGGCTAGAAAGGGAGGATTCCAACAGACAGGTCAAGGACTTGGTCACGGCCAATTCTCTCTTATTAGGTTAAAAACATTTTTTTTTTAATAGCGAGCTAGGCACTTTGGATTATTAAACATTAGTATCTTCTGCATTATTTCTGACTCCAGATGGAAGGATTTGTGATGTCTGGTTTCCTAAGAAACTCCCTAAAAGAGCTGGAGATATACTCAAAATGACGTGTGATCTCTGCTTGGCCAAATACAGTATAACTGTGAGTGTCAGAGGAAGACATGTGCAAAGCCAGTAGGTACATTTTAAAGTCATATTCTTTGTTCATTCATTTGATAATTTTGTTGAGCACGTACTTTATGATGAACAACACAATGCTAGGCACTATGAATTACCTAGAAATGAACAGGCAGGAACTGTATAACTGCCATAAATAATTGTTGTTTCCTTCAAGCTACAGCCCTAATTTTTCTTTTTTTAGAGACAGAGTTTCACTCTTGTTGCCCAGGCTGGAGTGCAATGGCGTGATCTCAGCTCACTGCAACCTCCACCTCCTGGGGTCAAGCGATTCCCCAGCCTCAGCCTCCTGAGTAGTTGGGATTACAGGCGTGTGCCACCACGTCTGGCTAATTTTGTAATTTTAGTAGAGACGGGGTTTCATCATGTTGGTCAGGCTGGTCTCGAACTCCTGACCTCAGGTGATCCACCTGCCTTGGCCTCCCAAAGTGCTAGGATTACAGGCATGAGCCACTGCACCCAGCCCAGCCCTAATTTTTATTTGCGGATCCACTGCTTTCTCATTTTTAGGTCCGGGGATTGAGTAGGGCTCATCGCACTTCCAAGCTACAGGGCTGGGCATGTGACCCAAGTCTGGCCAATCAGCATGTTCTATTCTCCTGGCCACAGTGATTGGTCCAGGGATGAGCACACGACCCTACGTAGTCCAGTGAGAGATTTCTTCCTAAAAAATAAATTTTCTTATTAGGACGGCTCAGCTTGGGGCTGCTGGAGGTTTCTGAGCCACCACATGAAAATTTGCCCTTGTGGGCTGGGCTTGGTGGCTGACACCTGTAATCCTAGCACTTGGGTATTGCCTGAGCTCAGGAGTTGGAGACCAGCCTGGCCAACATGGTGAAAGCCCATCTCTACTAAAGTACAAAAAATTAGCGGGGTATGGTGGCAGGCATCTGTAGTCCCAGCTACTTGGGAAGTTGAGGCACAAGAATTGCTTGAACCCTGGAAGCAGAGGTTGCAATGAGGGGAGATTGCACCACTGCACTCCAGCCTGGGTGACAGAGTGAGACTCTGTCTCCAAAAAAAAAAAAAAAGATAAAGAAAGACAAGTACATCCAAGTACATCCTTCCAGGAGATTTGAGAGGCTGTGTGTTAGTCTGTTTAGCGTTGCTATAAGGGGATACCCAAGACTGGGTAATTTAGAAAGAAAAGAGGTTTATTTTGGCTCACAGTTCTGCAGACTGTACAAGAGGCATAGTGCTGGCATCTGCTTCTGGCCAGCCCTCGGGAAGCTTTTACTCACTGCAGAAGGTGAAGGAGGAGCAGGCACATCACACGCAAGAGAGAGAACAAGAGAGAGAGGGAGGGGTGTCACACTTTTTTTTACAGTCAGCCGTGGTGTGAACCAACAGAGTGAGAACTCACTCATTTCCACAGGGAGGACACGGAGCCATTCATGAGGTATCCGCCCCCATAACCCAAACACCTCCCACTGGGCCCCACCTCCAACATTGGGGATCACATTTCAACATGAGATTTGGAGGGGACAAACATCCAAACCATGTCAGGTGGAGAAGGCCAGATTTCCAGTGACACCACTTAAGCACTGGATCTAGCATTGCCTCAATCTGTTGCACCCTTGACCTTCCCAGGAGCCAGTAAAATCCCTCTGTGCTTAAACTGGTTTGAGTGGATTTTTCTTCTCTTCTCCTCTCCTCCTCTCCTCTCCTCTCCTCTCCTCTCCTCTCCTCTCCTCTCCTCTTCTTTTCTTCAATGGAGTCTTGCTGTGTCACCCAGGCTGGAGTGCAGTGGTGCAATCTTGGCTAACTCTGTCCCCTGGGTTCAAGTGATTCTTCTGGCTCAGCCTCCAGAGTAGCTGGGATCACAGGCACCTGCCATCATGCCTGCCTAATTTTTGTATTTTTAGTAGACACGGGGTTTCACCATGTTGGCCAGGCGGGTCTTGAACTCCTGACCTCAAGTGATCCATCTGCCTCGGCCTCCCAAAGTGCTGGGATTACAGGCGTGAGCTACTGTGCCTGGCCTGAGTGGATTTTTCTGTCATGTGCAATCCATAGTCCTAACACACACGTGATTATAAATCAAGGTACAGATTGACACATGTCATACAGGAAGTGAGAGAACATTCTGGAGGTGCCCAGAGGAGGACATACTCTTTTCTAGCTTCGAAAAGAAAGAGGATACCAGGAGCCTTTCTGAAGGAGGTGGTGTTTGAGCAGAGCTTTGAAATATAGAAAACATTCATATGAAAGAGACAAGGAGGAGAATGGGAGCAAGAAGATGGAATTCCAAAAAAAGCATGAGGCTTGTCCTGGGATCACACAGAATTGCTAGGGCCAAGAATAAGTGAACAAGAGGAAAGGAGGCTGGGCGGAATGGCTCACACCCGTAATCCCAGCACCTTGGGAGGCCGAGGCAGGTGGATCACTTGAGGTCAGGAGTTTTAGACCAGCCTGGCCAACATGGTGAAACTGTGTCTCTACTAAAAGTATAAAAAAAAATTAGCCGGGCGTGATGGCAGATGACTGTAATCCCAGCTACTGGGGAGGCTGAGGCAGGAGAAGTGCTTGAACCCAGGAGGCGGAGGTTGCAGTGAGCCAAGATCCCACCACTGCACTCCAGCCTGCATGACAGAGCAAGGCTCTATCTAAATATAATAATAATAATAATAATAAAAAATAAACACTGGGGCCAGATCCGTGGCATCTTCTGTCTAGGTACATCGTCCATGGCTTCAGATGTAGAGAAACAGACACACCGCAGGGCACTGTGTGTCCTTCCCAGGGCAGCCTCTGGGCTTCTGGGTTTGGTTTTGTGAATTTTACCTTTATGGTGACTTTGGGCAGGATCAAGCTGACTAGGGTAGTTTCTTGGAGATAGAAGAAAAGAAGGCACATTACCTTTCATCTATCCTGAACAGGGGAATCCCAGAGATTCTCCCATAGGGAGAGTGTCACTCTGAGCCCCAACTTTAGAATGATCGTAGCTTGCTCTTTGAGTCACCAGGTGTTGCCAGATACTTCAACCAGGTGTTGTTAAATACTTCAACAGTGGAAGCACAAAAAACAGCCATAGCAAACCATCACTGAGTGCTCACTCTATTCCAGACTCTGCACTATGCTTGATGATCATAACAATATGTTATTACTGCTATCATTGAAAAAAATTAATGGATCACTTGCTATGTGCAAGGCACTGTGCTCAGTGCTTTTCTTGCATTGTGTCAGTCTTGTGAGGTTGGAGTATTATCATGCCCATCTTAGACACCAGGAAACTGAGGCACTGGGTGATAAATAACTTACTAAAAGTCACACACTTAGCAAGAGGGAGAGCTTGACCTTGAGCTTGCATAAAGCTGCTTTCCAAATAAGTGTTCTTATGGCCAGGTGCGGTGACTAATGCCTGTAATCCCAGTGCTTTGGGAGGCTGAGGTGGGCAGATCACGAGGTCAGGAGTTCGACACCAGCCTGACCAATATAATGAAACCCCGTCTCTACTAAAAATACAAAAAATTAGCCAGGCGTGGTGACACGCACCTGTAATCCCAGCTATTCAGGAGGCTGAGGCAGGAGAATTGCTTGAACCTGGGAGGCAGAGGTTGCAGTGAGCCGAGATCGCGCCACTGCACTCCAGCCTGGGCAACAGAGCAAGACTCTGTCTCAAAATAAATAAATTAATTAAAAAAAAAGTTCTTTGTTACCATGCTATAATGCCTTCCCTTATTTTGTTTTTTCACACAGATACGTTTTCAACTTTTATGTAAAGTTCTTTCTGCAATATGTGCTCATTACCCAGGGCGGGGGAAAAACAAAGAAGGGGAGAGTCATCTTAGCAGTGCTCCAAATCACCCCCTTGTCCTGGTCTCAGTGAAGTCTTTATTGCTTCTTCTACCAAAAAGTTTCCTGATGGTCTTGCTTGTCTTTGCATCCATTAGCATCTTGCTCTAGAATCTGGCACAGGACCTTGCACACAATAGGTACTCAGAAAATAATGGCTGAACTGTGCTGCAAAGAAATAAAATTGTTCCTTATTTAAATTTTCTAAGAACCAGCATGGTCTCCAAACCAACAGGGAATTCCCTTAAGAAAGGGCCAGATTTCTGATTCTGAAAGCTTCCTGTCTTTTTTGTTGTTTGGGAATATCATGTGTCTTAGACTTTTTTGGTTTTGTTTTCTTTCTTTTATATTCATGGGCATTCAGAAATACTATGTGAAAAGGAAGCACATGTTCTCCTTTTCTGGCTCAGAAGAATTTTGGAGTGGATTTAGGCAGACCAGTCTGAACAAACACGCTTGAGGAGCTGAGGCCCGTCAGCACACACTCGGCAGCTGTGCATCCAGATCCGCCTGCCCTCAGCTTGGCCAAAGCATTGCAAACAACTGAAGTCCTTGCTGCCAGGCAGATGGTCACAGGATTGTCAGCAGACCCTGAGAGACCTCAACAATGCCCACAAACTCTAAACAAATCTACACGGAGTCTAATGGTGTCTGCTTGCTTTGTGGCTCTCCAGACTTCCTAAGTTCTGTTTGGTTCTGTGTGTTTGTTGTAGCTGGGAGGGCAGCACTGACCCTGATAACCACTACACGTAGAAAACAAGTCTAATATCCCCCTAAGGGACAACTCAAATGTCTTTCTTGACTACATGTGGCCTTCATGAAAACGATCTTCCTTATGATTCTTCTAAAACCTATTTCCAGGACCACATAGTTTAGTACTTAGTATTATTTTGTCTTGCAGTACTGGTAGACTACTTCTTATGAGTTACTCTTGTCCCCCTTATTGTATTGTCAGCACCTTAAAAGCAAAAACAGTGGCTTGGGCTTGGGTTCAAGGTCTAGCTCCACCTCTTCCAAGCTGGGTGACCTTAAATGTGAATGATGATAATACCTGGGGGGGTCATTATGATGATTACATGAGATAATGTATGTGAAACACGTAGAATTCACGGGAAATACTCAACAGGTTATTTTTGTGGTGGTGGTGGTGGTGGTGGTAGTAGTGGTAATGATGATTATGGTTACATTATTAATACATTCCAGCTGGGCGTGGTGGCTCACGCCTGTAATCCCAGCACTTTGGGAGGCCGAGTAGGCAAATCACCTGAGGTCAGGAGTTCGAGATCAGCCCGGCCAACATGGTGAAAACTCATCTCTACCAAAAATCCAAAAAAATTAGCCGAGCATGGTGGCATGTGACTGTAGTCCTAGCTACTCGGGAGGCTGAGGCAGGAAAATTGCTTGAACTCAGGAGGTGGAGGTTGCCGTGAGCCAAGATTGCACCACTGCACTCCAACCTGGGCAACAAGGTAAGATCCCATCTCAAAAAAATGCATTTCATAAAGCCCATTTTATTTAGGAAATTTTTGGCCAATACGATATCTAGTCAACATTTGATGATCAATTAATAATTGAGAAAGAAAAACAGATTTCCAGTCAATTGCTGGTTACTGGATGAGAAAGGACCGGGGAGAAAAGGTAAAAAGGACCTGACGGAACATTCTTGCTACTGGATTAGTCCCTGGGACAGATACCATTAGTTACCTATGGAATTTCCATTTCACTCTTCTTCCTTGCCAATAAAATTCTCTGTGTGTGTGTGTGTGTGTTGTTTTGTTCTGCTTCTTTTTAGAGACAGGGTCTTGCTTTATTGCCCAAGCTGGAGTGCAGTGGCATGAACATAGCTCACTGCAGCCTTAAACTCCTGGGCTCAAGCGATCCTCCAGCCTCAGCCTTCTGAGTTGCTGGGACTACAGGTACATGCTACCACACCCATTTAATGTATGTTTTAAACTTTTTGTAGAGACAGGGTCTCTCTTTGTTCCCAAGTTTGGAATGCAGTGGCATGATCATAGCTCACTGCAGTCTAGAACCCCCATGCTCAAGTGATCCTCCATCCTTAGTGCCTCAAAATGCTGGGACTACAGGTGTAAGCCACTGTGCCCAGCCAAAATCCTAGTTTTGTTTTCTGTGACAATGTGGCCATTTAAATATGTCACAGCATCTTGCAGCTAAGGATGACAAAATTACACAGTTTGGCTGAGGAGGTTCGTGTAGAATTCTGCTGGGTTTCCAAGAAAGATTTGCTCCCCTGAGAAGAGGGGCAAAGGTAGCTAGTACTGTTATTTCACTCCTTTTCCTACCTTGAATGTGGACATGATGCAGCCATCTTGCAGTTGTAAGGCAATGATCAAAAGACTCACAGAGGCATCTTTCTAATCCCGATGTTAATTAGTGATTAACATCACTAATCCATTGACTCAATGCCATTGTTGCCTACTTCTGGATGTTGGGATGGTGAGAAAAGAAAATCTTGATTTATTCAAATCACTATAAGTAAAGCTGCCTTTTATTTGCAGCCTAAAGCATTCCTAACTTAGAATTTTCTTAAGTAACAAAACTTCTGAAGCCCAACTGAAAAAAACAAAATTCTCATTGTGGTTTTAATTTGCTTTTCCCTGATGATTAGCAATGTTGAGCATTTTGCCACCTTACCCCAGTCAGAATGACTATTATTAAGAAGTCAAAAAACAATAGATGTTGGCATGGATGTAGTGAAAAGGGAATGCTTATATGCTGCTGATGGAAATCTAAGTTAGTACAACCTCTATGGAAAATAGTATGGAGGTTTCTCAAAGAACTAATAATGAACTACTATTCAATCCAAGAATCCCACTACTAGGTATCTACTCATAGGAAAATAAATTGTTATATCAAAAGGCACCTGCACACGTATGTTTATCACAGCATAATTCACAGTTGCAAAGATATGGAACCAACCTAAGTGCCCATCAATTGATGATTGGATAAAGAAAATGTGGTATTTACACAGCATGGAATACTACTTAGCCATACAAAGAATGAAATAATGTCTTTTGCAGCAACTTAGACAGAACTGGAGGCCATTATTCTAAGTAAAGTAACTCAGGAATGGAAAAACCAAATGCCATATGTTCTCACTTATAAGTGAGAGCTAAGCTATGGGTGAGTGAAGGCATACAGAATGGTGTAATGAACACTGGAGACTCAGAAGTGGGGAGGGTTGGAAGGGAGTGAAGAAAAAAACTACATTTTGGGTACACTACTCGGGTGAACAATGCACCAAAATTTCAGACTTGACTACTGTATAATTCATCCATGTAACCAAAATCTGTGTATATCCCTAAAGCTATTTAAATAAAAAACCCACAAATTCTGCAGATTTGCGTGAATGATATGCAAGAAGTGACAGCTATAGGCTTCCTTTACTAACTCAGTAACAGCACACAGAACCATGGGAATAACAGCTAATGGTAATAATTGACTGTTATTTACGTGTTTTTATTATGTGTATTTTCTGGGCCACATGCAGCATATTACTTGGCACATAGTAGACACTTAGAGAAATATCTTAAAATAGGTATGAAAGAAAGCATAAATAATAAATCACACACTCCCATCCCCAGCTCCACAAAATGGCTTATTCTCTTCCACCTTCACCATGGATTTGTTTAACTTATTTTCTTCTCTCTTTTTATAAATGGGAATAATAATAATTCCTACCTCACAGGGTTGTTGTAAATATGAAATGAGTTGCTACCTGTAAAGAGCCTAAAACACTAACTGTCCCATAGCAAGTGCTCAATATGTAGTAGGGATTGTTATTATTACTAGGTGGCAGGTGGTGTGCTAAGTGCCTTTCTTTTCTTCTTCTTCTTTTTTTTTGAGACAGAGTTTCACTCTCATCACCCAGGCTGGAGTGCAATGGTGCGATCTCAGCTCACCGCAACTTCTGCCTCCTGGTTCAAGCAATCCTCCTGCCTCCGCCTTCTGAGTAGCTGGGATTACAGGCATGTGCCACCACGTCTGGCTAATTTTGTATTTTTAGTAGAGATGGGGTTTCGCTATGCTGGCCAGGCTGATCTCGAACTCCTGACCGCAAGTGATCTGCCTCGGCCTCCCAAAGTGCTGGGATTACAGGCATGAGCCACTGCGCCCAGCCCTAAGTGCCGTTCCTGCATTGTCTTAGTGATGTTAATATAGGGAGTGACAGCTTCATGATTTTGGACAAGTCCATCTCATGTACTGGATTTCAGTTATCCACATCGTAAAATGTGAATTAAAAACTAAATCAGGCCTGGCACAGTGGCTCATGCCTGTAATCCCAGCACTTTGGGAGGCTGAGGCAGGTGGATCACCTGAGGTCAGGAATTCGAGACCAGCCTGGTGAAACCCTGTCTCTACTAAAAATACAAAAATTAGCTGGGCATGGTGGCGCACACCCATAGTCCCAGCTAGTCGGGAGGCTGAGGTGGGAGAATTGGTTGAACTCGGGAGGAGGAGGTTGTAGTGGGCCGAGATTGCGCCACTGCACTCCAGCCTGGGTGACAAAGCAAGACTCCATCTCAAAACAAAAACAAAACAAAACAAAATCGAATCAGTGTTTCCTAAACTTCTCTCTTTCTTTAAAAAATCTTTTATTTTATTATTTTTTCTTTTTCCTTTTAGAAGAGATGGGGTCTCACTATGTTGCCCAGGCTAATCTTGAATTCCTGGGCTTAAGTGAGCCTCCCACCTTGGCCTCCCAAAGTGCCAGGATTACAGGTGTGAGCCACTACGCATGGCCCATAAACTTGTTTCTCTCACATATAACCTTCTTGATTTCTGATTTCTTGATTTCTGCCACAGCACTATCACCTGTATTCTCTCTCTTTTTAATATAATATTTTTCTTTAATTTCTGTAGCTTTAAAAAGCTTTATCCTTGGCTGGGTGCAGTGGCTCATGCCTGTAATCCCAGCACTTTGGGAGGCCAAGGTGGGTGGATCACTTGAGGTCAGGAGTTTGAGACCAGCCTGGGTAACACGGTGAAACCCTGTCTCTACTAAAAATACAAAAATTAGCCGGGTATGGTGGCAGGCGCCTGTAGTCCCAGCTTCTTGGGAGGCTGGGGCAGGAGAATCGCTTGAACCCCGGAGACAGAGGTTGTAGTGAGCGAACACAGGGCCACTGTACTCCAGCCTGGGCGACAGAGTGAGACTGTCTTAAAAAAAGAAGCCTTATCCTCTTAAGCAATAATGTCCGATAATGTCTATAGAATCACAGATATATAGTAGGGTTTTTCAACTGGGAGTGATGTTGTCCCTCAGAGAACATTTGGAAGTGTCTGGAGATATTTTAGCTGTCCCACCTGGCCCGGTGAGAGTCCTGGCATCCAGCAGATGAGGACCAAGGATACTGCTACATCCTGCAATGCGTGGGACCACCCACCACAGAGTATTATTCAGCTCACAACGTCAGTAGTGCCAGACCTGAGAAACCCTGACACACACACACACACACACACACACACACACACACACACACACAATTGAATATACTTTAAAATAAATGCATAACCATAGAAAAGCTCACCCAAGTACCATCTAAACCACTCTGTGTACCTTCAGGGTCAAGGGTATCAAGTGCCAGGAATCCCCTAATAGAATTTTTTGATTCTCCTGACAAGAGGTATGTATTAGTCTGTTTTCATGCTACTAATGAAAACATACCTGAGACTGGGCAATTTACGAAAGAAAGAGGTTTAATGAACTTACAGTTCCACTTGGCTGAGGAGGCCTCACCATCATGGCGAAAGGTGAAAGGCATGTCTCACATGGTGGCAGACAAGAGAAGAGCACTTGTGCAGGGAAACTCCCATTTTTAAAACCATCAGGTCTCATGAGACTTATTCACTATCATGAGAACAGCATGGGAAAGACCTGACCCCCTGATTCAATTACCTCCCACCAGGTTCCCCCCACAACACGTGGGAATTCAGGGTGAGATGTGGGTGGGGACACAGCCAAACCATATCAAGGGATTTCTCTCTTTCTCTGGTAAGGAATTTATCATGTTCATAAATGGAGCTGGGGTTAGGATCACAATGTTCCTTTTGTTTTGGCACTATTGACACTGTGGGCTGCATAATTCTCTGTGGTGGAGGGTGCTCCGTGTTCCCTTATCAAGTCCCGTAAAGGCAGATTTCCTCCTCTAAACCTCAGTGAAGTCAAATCGGAGGCAGTGGGTTATTTCTCTTATCACTTAGGTCTAAGAAAGAAATTTCTTCAGAAACAAAATCTATCTTTGGGAAGGAAACAATCCTCATTTCTAAATAGCAGTAACTATAGCTGTGTTTACCTGTAGAATCATCTGATTTTCCAGAGACAATAAACAAAAGGACTTTGAGATACAACCATCTACCCGGAGCAATGTGACCTCCACAGTATGGTCACCTAAAGCACAAGCCAGTGAAGGGAAACTGGCATTTCCTGATAGAGCAGAGATTCTTAACATTTTCCCTAACCTGACCTGCGATGCCTGTCATTCACATGCATGACGTTTTCATGATTCCAGGAATGAGAAGGCTCTGTGGGGGCATGACGTGGAAGAGGAGTATCTGTTAGGCTGGCCCAGGTCATGTGGAAAGTCAGCAAATTAGGAATTGCAGAAATGGAGTTAGAGAATTTGCATTTTCATAAATGGAGCCAGGGTTAGGATTACAATTTCCCATTTGTCTTTTCCATTCAGAAAATCACAGTGTCATGCCAGTGAGTTCATTGACCACCCTCATCCTTCAACAATGATTGGGAATAAGTTATCTGCAATTCATGACAATTGATTTAGAGTCTCAAGACCACACTTGGAAATTGTTTGTTCAGGGAATTCCTCAACCAGGAGTTCCCTAAACTGAAGCCACTTATACACCAAAGTGGGAAACTCTGATAAGACTGGATGGAGACAGAGCCAGAAAAGTGACTTAGAATTAGTGCCATGTTTTCTACAGAGAGCTATAATAATAATACACAGCGCCTTTCTAGGCACTTAAAGTACACAATTAAGATTTCAGCACGATTGTTAAAGAAGGAGCTATACGTCTCATTCACCAACGAGAAGACTGAGTTTGTAAAAGAGCTGCGGAGCAAATTCTCTAACTCCATTTCTGCATTTCCTAATTTGCTGACTTCCACATGACCTGGGCCAGCCTAACAGATACTCCTCTTCCACATCATGCCCCCACAGAGTCTTCTCGTTCCTGGAATCAGTGCTGGAGAATGATTTGGACTGAGTCACTTAAAAATAGGGATGTTAGTTGGTGCAAGTTTTGTACAAAGCCTTTCTCAGTAGAGTCCAGAGTTTCTCAGATAATTTGAATAAGTTAAAGGATTTCTGGAAGGCCACATGATCTCAGACCCATCTCACCCATGTTCCCCCCATGTTAGAGTCCTTAGTATTAATGTTTGAGAGACTTTTCTCAGTTGACCATCAATGCTGGATGAGGGCTCTAGGCCTTCCATCCCTTTCTTAACATGCTTGAAGTTCTTGGAAGTCAGGATGCAGCTGGGATTCACTGGAGAAGACCATGGAAAGGCAGCAGTAAGTTGGGGGGCACATTGTATGAAGGACAAACATTCCCGGGAGGTGACCCTCTACTGCAGTGGTTAGAGCTATTCACTTCAGACTCTCAAAATACATGGCTCTTATTCAAACTTAGCTATTTCTGTTCTCTATTTTAGATTCAGAAACCTGTGTCTTTGTGAGCCTCTTAGCTTCACATCCAACCACCCTGGGCTGGTTGCTTTCTCTAAAGTCGAAGAGACGAAGCCAGGTGGAATTCCTTTTCTAGGTATACCTGCCTGCTCAAGTTAAAGATGAACTTCCACAATTTTTTTCCCCCTACAGATTCTGGTGTTTAAGGCGACAGGGGTGGGTGGTGGGGGTGGGGATCTGGCTTGCAACCCAGAAGGGTAGGAGAAACTGAAATCATACCTCGTGTCTCTCCACAAAGGTTTGATTCTCTTTATGAGTAGGATCCGCCAATCCGTAATCAAGGGTTAATTTCACAGCTCACTGCTTCATCTAGCATAATATCCATTCAGACTAATTAAATCTGTCTAATAATGTGAGTGTCTTTGTCTTTGTTCTTCCCCTTCTTTGTGCTACACCCTTCACATCTCATCTCCAGAACCACACGCCATCACACTCTACTTGACAAGCAGAATCCATCCCTAAAATTAAAACATTCCTGACCTATCTGCAATGACAAGGCAGGCGAGCTTCACGGCGCTCCAGCCCATGAAGGGAGCTGACACATTTGTTTTTAATTTCAAAAGAGTAGAAAGTGAAGATCTGACCCCGTCAATCAAGCCCTGTGACAAGTTTAATCATTGGTGCCCCACAAAAATCACGGCTAAATAGGAATGCAAATACTGTATCACAGGGCTCTTATAAATGCTAATCAAGGAGAAGTAATCAACTGACAATTTCACTGATCTCTTTTCTGAAGAAGTCACTCAATGCTCTGTCTCTGGGCCACAAAGAGAAGAGAAAAAGACAAAAGGGATGTATGAGCTTCCCCTCCACCTTCCTTTTATTTTTCCTTCCAGGACATTTCTTTTTAAAGAGAGAATTCTCTCTTTTGATCCATCATTGAACTTTAAAGCAAAGAACTTACGCAGTTATATGTCAAGTATACTTTATTATCAGTACCCAGGCTGGGCAGAAAACGCGCTGAAACTTCTGCTAAAATAAAAATCATCATTTGTCTTTGTCATTAATCTGTTCTCAAATTCTCTTATATCTTAAAAGTGACTGACCTTCTCTGTTAAGAGGGGGAGGGAAAAAAAGTTTGATAAGTAGTCAAAAATCTGAAAATTGTGATCACCGTAACTTAAAAAAAGAAGAAGAGGAAGGAGAAAATTCCCTGTAAAAACATAAGCCATAGTTGATAAAGAATTTATAACCACCAAGAAGTTCTGAGCCAAGGGTCTCTCCCAATCACCTTCTCCAATGCTTGACTGCTTAGGGAGAGAGAACAGAAATTAGAGGCCTATTTTTCATGTCCAATTTTACACAGGACCTGAGGGCTTTGTATTTACAAAGCTTACAACTTGAGGACTTTCCTCTTTCTCCTTCTCCATTTTATTTTTTAACCAGGAAGTCCTGAAGCAATCAAAATCATTGGTTACTTCCTACCGTAAACAACCCTTTCATGAAGTCATAGCAGGAAAAGAAAAAAAGCCAGCACTCAGTTACTCGGAGTTTGTCCTCCCCTGTTTATCCTGGGCTAGGTAAACAGAACATTCCAGAAGTTCAGATATTGGTAGATTAATTCCTATAGTGGTAACTGAACCGAGTTCCCAATATCGAGGGTAATTTCTTTCATCTTAAGGATAGAAAAGTGGGAATTTATGGGTTTTTTTGGAGACAGCAGGATTTCCCTCTTTTGTCATGTTCTGTGTAAGGGGGGGATGGCCCAAATTCAGCCTGCTACCTGTTTCTGTATGACCCAGGTGTTAAGAATAATGTTTATATTTTTAAATGGTTAGAAAAAAAACCAAGAGAACATTTTATGACATAAACACTACCTACAATTCAAATTTCAGTGTTCATAAATAAAGTTTTATTGGAACATGGCCTGGCCTATTATTATATTGTCTGTGGCTGTTTTCATGCTATAATGGCAGAGCTCAATAGTTGCAATGGAGGTGGCATCACCTGCGAGACCTGAAATGTTTACCATCTGGCTCTTTAGAGAACAAGTTTGCCTACCTCTGTTTTATATCATCACGGAGAGCTTGCTAGAACTTGGCTGTGCCTCAATTTTCCCAGACGTGGAAATTCTCAATATACACCAGTGAAGATGCATCAACTTTTTCAGATGTAAATTTTTAGTTTACTGGAGAAGGACGGGCTTCCTTGCAGGGAAATGAGCACCTGACTCTGATGCTGGACCTTGGACCCTCTCATGCTTTTGTGGACTCTTCTGCTGTCCAGTGTCTGAGGACTAGAAGTCCCTCTGAGTGAATAGCTTTGTTTCAAATTAAGATCTAATTCATTTTGGAATGATAATGAGGTTCCAAAACCAGAACATTGACACAAGAAAGGGAACACTGTACTATATTTCTGCTCTGCTATGTAGTCTCTGGAGCCCAAGTGAGAGAAGTGAGAACTCATATGCAGGGATAGAAAGAGGGTGGTCCATTTTGGAAGACAGTGTGGTGGTTCCTCAAAGATTTAGAACCAGAAATACCATTTGACCCAGAAATCCCATTATTGGTTATATACCCAAAGGAATAGAAATCATTCTATTATAAAGATACATGCACACATATGTTCATTGCAGCACTATGCACAACAGCAAAGACATGGAGTCAACCTAAATGCCCATCAATGATAGACTGGATAAAGAAAATGTGGTACATATATATCATGGAATACTATGCAGCCATAAAAAGGAATGAGATCATGTCCTTTCCAGGGACATGGATGGAGCTGGAAGCCATTATCCTCAGCAAACTAATACAGAAGCAGAAAACCAAACACTGTTCTCGCTTATAAGTGGCAGCAGAACAATGAGAGCACATGGACATATGGGTGGAAGGGGAACAACAGACACTGGAGCCTGCCTGGCTGGTAGAGGAAGAGCATCAGGAAAAATAGCTAATGCACGCCAGGTTTAACACCTAGGTGATGGGTTGACAGGTGCAGCAAACCACCATGGCACACGTTTATCTATTTAACAGACTTGCACATCTTGCACATGTACCCCAGAAATTAAAAAAATTAAAAAACAAAAAGAAAGAGGTTGGTCAATATTTCTTCCTGCCGTATGTGCCCAGGTATGAAAAATTATATATATACATGTCTACACATGTAAATGCATGTGTGTATATTTAAACAGACATATCTACTTTTTAAAAACACATGCAAATAATGGTCATCCAGGACATTCTCTTAATATTTTTCAGGGCTGTTTTGTTATTCTCATTTCATAGCTCATTTCCTTAAATTAGGAAAATGATTCTCAAACGGGAATGACTTGCCCCCCAGGGGAAAGAGGAGCAAGTGCTGGGAACATTTGGCAATATCTGGAGACATTTTTGGTTGTCACGATTTGAGAGGAGGTGCTACTGGCATCCAATGGGTAGAAACTAGGGTTGCTGCAAACATCCTACACATAACCTACAAATATCCTACAGGACAGCTGCCATAACAGAATTATCTGGCTGCAAATGTCAGTACTGCCGAGAAACCCTCAGTTAGGGAAGCAAAACAGTGCAAGTTCATCGACTTTGATGTCAGATAAATCTGGTTTAAACCAAAGGATTCTCAACCTCGGCACTATTGACATTTGGGCTGGATGATTCCTTGCAGTGGGGCCGGGCTGTCCTGTGCGTCGTTGGGGTGTTCAGCAGCATCCCTGGACTCTAGTCTGTAGGCGCTAAAAGCACCACCCCCTGGGCGTGACAACTAAAAATGTCTCCAGACCTTGCAAATATCCCCTGAAACTCATCTGCTTTGAGAACCATTGGTTTAAACTATGAGTTGATTACTTGATGGTTTGGTCATTTTGGACCAGTTGTGGACTGTCTTGAAGCATCAGTTGCCTCGCCAGTCAAACAGAGGGGGAACCAATGCACTTTTCAGTAACGCTGCGTGGGCGGAATGAGGTGACATGTGCAAGTTCTCAGCACAGTTTCCAGCACATACTGACTTTGGGAGATTGTCTTAAACAAAGCAGTTGGCAAGTCTAGAGAAAAGTCTGGGTGAAGGAAAGGGAATAGAATTTTTTGAGGCCCTACCCTGGGCTAAACGGGCACTCTTGCCCAGAGTTGTAGACAGAGCAGATAAGGAAGTTGAGTTTCAGAAAAAATATGTGATCCATGCAAGGTATCTTGCCTCAGAAGTGCTCAGGCTGAAATTCAAGCACACCAAGGTTCAAATATCATAGCCTTTTTTGTTTCTTTGTTTGTTTTTTTTGAGATGGAACCTTGCTCTGTCACCCAGGCTGGAGTGCAGTGGCATGATCTCAGCCCACTACAACTTCTGCTTCCTGGGCTCAAGTGATTCTCCTGCCTCAGCTTTCCTGAAAGCCAACACCATACATGGCTAATTTTCGTATTTTTAGTAGAGACGGGGTTTTGCCATGTTGGCCAGGCTGGTCTCAAACTCCTGACCTCAAGAGATCCACCTGCCTCAGCCTCCCAAAGTGCTGGGATTACAGCCATGAGCCACTGCGCCCAGCCCAAATATCATATACTTTTTACCAGGAGACAGTGTAGGTGTTGGGTTTTTCATCTGGCTATACGCCTTTCTTTGTGATTTTTTGGGCAAATTACTGCACCTTTGTAGGTCTCTGTTTTCTCATCTATAAAATGGGGACTAAGAACGCGTTGAGGAGCTAAGTAGGTAATGCCCTTAACAGCAGCTTCTCAAAACAGGAAATCAAATTATTACTGTTAAGTATAGATGTTATTATTATTTGCATTCTACATTCTTAACACTGCATCATGTTGCTCGTGAAGTCCTGACTGTATATTGAAGGAGATCAGTGTATCCAGGGGTGATTGGAATAAGTATATTTTATGTGTGCATAAATAAGGTTTTGTTCTCTCCCCTCCTCCCAGCATTGCTTCCTATTTTTTGGACTTGAGATTGTAATGGGAAAAGCCCAGCCTTTGAAAGGCAATCCTGTGCAGGTGGTAATGAGAGGCCTGGCCGGCGGGTGTGTTTGTGGTGCTGGAAGTCAATTTATTCTAACTCAAAGGCTGATTAAGGTTGGGGTGTTGTATGTGGGTGTATGTTTGAAATTGCATCTGCAGGGGGTGGTTCTGAGATTTTTTTTCAACTCTCTTCTTCTTGAGAAGGTGTTGAGAATGTATAAATTGCTGTGAGTTTTTCCTTTTGTCTCGTCTATAATAGCAACCACCACTCCTTTCCTTTAAAACTACATGGATCTGATAAGAATCATTTTAGTGCCCTCCTAATGCAGGTGAGACCAAGAGCTGAAATCTCACAAGTGACAAGAGGAGGAGTTTGGGGTAGGAGTGGTCCTTAACCATTCATTTCCAAAAACTGTTCACTGGAAAGTTTGGGTCACTGAATTCAAGGGAAGTGTCAGCATGCACACACTTTAATCCTTCCTGACAGACATTGGCTTGCTTTGTGGATTTGATCTTTGTTTTGTTATTTAGTTATTATTTCATAATCATAACCTTAACTCTGCAGTCCAGCTAGCCATAGACAGGAATAAAGAAAATACGAAACCCAAAGAACTGCACTAAGAGTACGGTATGATACGGTACTGTGAGAAATGGGGTGGAGGGCTGCTCTCCTGAGCTACAGAAGCAGTGGTCTGCTGGTTAAGATAAAACATAAGATAGGCCGGGCACGGTGGCTCGTGCCTGTAATCCTAGCACTTTGGGAGGCCGAGGCGGGTGGATCACAAGGTCAGGAGATCGAGACCATCCTGGCTAACACGGTGAAACCCCGTCTCTACTAAAAATACAAAAATTAGCTGGGCATGGTGGCGGGTGCGTGTAGTCCCAGCTACTTGGGAGGCTGAGACAGGAGAATGGCGTGAACCTGGGAGGCGGAGCTTGCAGTGAGCCAAGATTGTGCCACTGCACTCCAGCCTGGGCGACAGAGCGAGACTCCATCTCAAAAAAAACAAAACAGACAAACAAACAAAAAACATAAGATAAACTCATTAGAGTAGTCCACAGTCGGCAATGGCCATCTTCTTGCTGGTCTTGCCATTCCTGGCCCAAAGCTCTCCCTGGCTTCTATGATATTGATTCATGCCCTCTTGCACCTTGCCAAAGATCACACGCTTGCCATCCAGCCACTCGATCTTGGCAGTGCAGATGAAAAACTGGGAACCATTTGTGTTGAGTCCAGCAAGATGCCAGGACCTGCATGTTTCAGAACGAAGTTCTCATCATCCAATTTCTCCCCATAGATGGGCTTGCCACCACTGCCGTTAAGGCGTGTGAAGTCACCACTCAGGTACGTAATGGAATAATTCTGTGAAGGCGGGAGCGCTTTCTCTCCAGTGCTCAGAACATGAAAGTTTTCTGATGTCTTTGGAACTTTGTCTGCAAATAGCTCAAAGGAGACACGGCCTAAAGGCTCGCCATCTGCAGTGATATTGAACATGGTAGGGCTGACCATGGCTGGTGGCCATGACTTTTTAGGTGGAGACAGTGAGTCTTATTCTCTGCTCCATCTCCAGCCAAATCTAGCTCAGCGTCTGACATTTAATAAGAAGCTGCTCAGTGAGTATTTGCTGAATGACCCAATGCGGGACAGAGAATCAAGAAACTGTATTAGGGAAAGGGTCCTGAGTTTATGCCAAAGTTTCCCAAATTGGTTTCCATTGAAACGTAGCTCTGTGAGATACCATCAGGTGTTATGTGAAGAAATGTCTGTGTAGTCAAATATGTTTCAGTGAATGAGCCTGAGTTCAACAAGACTTTACTGCAAGACTTCCCATCGTCTGTCCCTTTTTATGCTAATGGGTAACACAAACTCCAAAAGTGGGGTATACAGCATGAGGCATTAACAAAAATTTATTGGACTCCATACATTTTTTTTTTTTTGAGACAGAGTCTTGCTCTGTCACCCAGGCTGGAGTGCAGTGGCGCAATCTCGGCTCACTGCAAGCTCCGCCTCCTGGGTTCATGCCATTCTCCTGCCTCAGCCTCTCCGAGTAGCTGGGACTACAGGCACCCCCCCACCACGCCTGGCTAATTTTTTGTATTTTTAGTAGAGATGGGGTTTCACCATGTTAGCCAGGATGGTCTCGATCTCCTGACCTCGTGATCTGCCCGCCTTGGCCTCCTGTGCTGGGATTACAGGCGTGAGCCACTGTGCCTGGCCCACTTTTTTTCAGTGAATGTCTTATGAGCTTGGTGTTCCAGGAATGAAATTTGTGAAACTTTTCTCTAACAATCCAAATTCACCTCTAAGTCATTGATTGCTTTTGCTGTTTTCCTCTGTCTGGAATGTCCTTTCCTAGATATCTGCATGCCCGGCTGACTCACCTTTTCCTGCTTCTCTGAGACGCCTTCCCTGACCACGCTGTTTTGAACTGAGCACCCTCCGTGCACCTGGCCTTCCCTGTTTTCCCACCCTGCCACCATAGGCATTTGATTCTTTCTGTGTTCTAAACATATTATCTGTTTTACTTTCTGCACTCTTTCCTTCCAGTGTGAACACCAGGAGTGCAGCATTTACATCCATCTGTGGACTCCTGTATAAAGCAGTGCCTGGCACTTAGTGGACATTTAGTGAAGGTTAGTTGAACAGTGAATGAATAAATTTCCGAATTCCTGCTTTATACATGGTGCAGAGAGACAGAGAGGGGCTAAATGAGCAGATGGTCCTTGCATAATTACGTCAGCTACCTGGCTCAGCAGGATGTATTAGGAGATCGGCAGCATGGTGTCATGCAGGCCCTGGGACACTGTACATCAATAGGTGACATCAGTGTCCCTTAACAGAATGAGCTGCCCCTTCTGCCCCGGCAAGGTGGCCACAGATCTCTCACATGTCCCATGTTTGTCAGGAGTGAGGGTGGTTATAGTAGTGCCATTTGTCGACTCTGATTCTCCCAATGATCATAGCCATAATGCAATGAAGACTGTTTGTTATTGACTGCCCACTGTGGAAGGGGCCTGTGGTTAAGAACTCCTGCTCTGGGGTCTAATAAACCTCAGTTCAAATATTGGCTTTGCCCTTTATAGAGTGGGCAAACTTAGGCATGATGTTTAATGTCTCTACGCCTCACCTTTCTTACCTGTAATATGGAGCTAGTGATAATGGACCCTCCACTTAGGGCTGTTGTGAGGATGAGATATTTGTGTAAAGAGTTTAGCACAGTGTCTAACTCACAGCAGAAACTCACTGCATGATGGGCATTATTATTATTATTAACACATACCTTATCTCTCATCCTCATAGCAACCCTCCAAAGGAGATCCTTCCATTTTGAAGATAAAAAGATGAAAGTCCAAAGAATATAAGTGGCTTCCCCAACGTCTGGCTGTTAGTAAAAGTAGCCCAGATGTGAGCTAATGTCTGCGGGACCCTAGTGAGTGAGAAGGGTCTGAGTGACACCTGCCATGTGTCTGAGGCTGTTTGATGGGGAGCCCGAGTCACAAGTAGAACAAAACAAACTGGTCCACAAAGCGGCTTAATGCTGAGACAATTGCTTTTTTCCTCTTAGATCTAACAATTAGCACCAACTTCCCGATGAATCTAGCTTTTCCTCATGTTGTTAATTCACCCAACAAGAGCTGCTTCATTGCACAGGATGGCTTGAACTTTGAAAGACAGACAGGAGCTGAGTGGAGGAGGCTGGAGGAGAAAGAGGGATGAACCCAGATGTTTATATTTTGGCTTTAGAGGAGTTAGTCAGAGGGTCTCCCCTACCCAAATACCATCCTAGCTGTGATCATACCTGTCTGGGTGCCTGCCTTAGTGTTAGGCCTTTGGGGGCCTGGACTGAGCTGGGAGCGAGTGGGGAGGAGAAGACTTCAGGTTCAGGTTGACCTTATTGAGAACCTGGGAGTCTCTAACTTTTGGCATTGACTCTTCTCATTTAGGAAATCCCTATTGATATGGTTTGACTCTGTGTCCCCACCCAAATCTCATCTTGAATTCCTATGTGTGGTGGGAAGGACCTGGGGGACGGTAATTGAATCATGGGGGCAGGTCTTTCCTGTGCTGTTGTCGTGTTAGTGAATAGGTCTCACGAGATCTGATGGTTATAAGAAGGGGAGTTTCCCCACACAAGCTCTTTTCTCTTGTCTGTCGCCATGTGAGACGTGCCTTTCACTGTCTGCCATGATTGTGAGGTGTCACCAGCCACGTGAGTCTGTAAGTCCAATAAATCTGTCTTTCTTTTGTAAATTGCCCAGTCTTGGGTATATCGTTATCGGCAGTATGAAAACAGACTAATATGCCTATGACATCCTCAGGCTGCATCAGGCTCATCAAGAGAGCTGTTTTTTGAAGCTGCTCAGAGAATCCAGGACCACGTAGAGGCTTCTTTCCTTCCCATCAGAAAAATGGGAACCTTGGGAAGCAGTAGAATCCCACACCCATTTTAGATGGAAAACCTGGAATGAGGAACACATGGAAAGCAGATATTTCTCCCCTTTACTCTCTCAGCAGGCTACTGTTTTGAATCATATAGACCTCTGCTTAAATATTCCCTCCACAGCAAGACCTTTCCTTACCATCCTAGCTAAGGATCCCCTCCAACCCCAGCCACAGCCACTCTTATGGTATCAAATACTCATTAATAAGTGCTATTTTCTTGTTTTTTTATTTGATGATTTGCTCCTTTTACTAGAATGTAGCTCTGTGAGCTCAGAGCCCTGTTCACTCTTGTTCATTGCTATGTCTCTAGCACCTAAACCAGGACCAGCCGAGGAGGTCTTCAGTGTTTGTTGAATGAGTGATTACTTTTATTATGTATTCTCCAGCTTTCTTTGTAAAGAGACTGCCATAGAAGGAGGATTATTATGGCAAGCATCTATACCAGCTCATCCCTATTTTTCAGTTTTTGTTGAAGATAAGATAAGGAAAAAAAGAGAAGCAAATGCAGCAAGCAGGAATTAGGTTAGACATAAGAAATTTTCTGATAGGCTGAGTTGAGTGATTAGAATAGGTTATGAAGGGAGGCTGTGCAAATTCCTATGACGTTATTCTAAAAAACGATGCTGGTGAACAGCCGGGTGCAGTGGCTCATGCCTGTAATCCCAGCACATTGGGAGGCCAAGGCCGGCAGATTACCTGAGGTCAGGAGTTGAAGACCAGTCTGGCCAACATAGTGAAACCCTGTCTCTACTAAAAATACAAAAATTAGCCGAGAGTGATGGTATGTGCCTGTATTCTCAGCTACCTGGGAGGCTGAGGCAGGAGAATCGCTTAACCTGGGAGGCAGAGGTTGCAGTGAGCCAAAATTGTGCCACTGCACTCCAGCCTTGGTGACAGAGAGAGACTCCTTCTCAAAACAAAACAAATAAAATAAAAAAAAAAACTGTGGTGTGTGTGTGTGTGTGTGTGTATGTGTGTGTGTGTGTCTGTGTATAGATATCCTCAGGGATGTTTGCAAGATGGTGCTTAGTTCTTACCTATAGTTTCTCTCTCTAGAGTCATGGTTTTCTACTGGAAGGAGTCTTTGGCTCCTAGGAGACAGCTTTGAGAGTCATGCAGGGGAGGAGGGAGGGTGCAGGCCAGCACTGCTGCTCAGCATTCTGCAATGCACAGGACAGCCTCCCACAAGAGAACGAGTCTGCCTACAATGTCAGTAGTGCCAAGGTTGAGAAAACATTTTCTACCCCAAAACTTTCAGTCTTTTGTCTTCAAGGGCTCCCCTGAGACCAGCCTTTTTCAACAATTAATTCTCCAAAGGATTGAACCAAATGGGAGAATGAATGACTCGGGAAAAAAGAGGTTCACATTTGGGGATGCAATCCAAGGGGTGTGCCAGTCAAAATAGAATCAATGGATTATTTCTCTATATGACGAAAAGAAGTCCTGTTGTTATGATTTGCATTTACACACTAAGTAAATATTTGTGGGACATCTACTATGTTCTCAGCGTGATGGGAGATCATGGGGTTGGCAGTTTCTTAAAAGGTCAAATGGTAAACATTTTTGAATTTGCAGGCCATAGGGTTTCTGTAACAAGTACTCAACTAAGCCATTGCAGAGTTAAGGCAGCAATATGTAAACGATGGGTGTGGCTGTGCCTTGAAACTTTATAGCAGGTGCTGGGTAGGATTTAGCCCACTGGTCCTGGCGCGCTGATACCCTTTTTCCTTGTAGAGGCTACAGAGATTAGAAAGGGCGAAGAACTGGCTCTCAGGCTCACAGGCCTGTGGGAAAACTAACAAGTGAATAGAGCCTGACTACTGTCTGAAGGAATGACGCCGGGTGAGCAGACTTTCTGGATATTGCTATTATTTCCAGTGCCTCTGGTATCAGCATGTGCTCTTTCCATATTTGGATCTCTGTTGCTCCACTTCCCACCACCTGCATCCAGATGACCGCTAAGACCTGCACCTAACACCCAAGTCACCCTCTGGGGTCTGTGTTCTGCCCACTGCGAGCCTCTCTCTCTCATCTCCCTCTAATCCTTGCTGTAGTCGCCCAGCATGGCAGTGGCCTCACATGGCCTCCCTGCCTCCACTCTTGTCTCCACCACCCACCTGCCCTTCACGTGGGCATCACAGCAACCCTCCTAAATTGCAGAGCTGACTGCATTAGTCCCGACTGAAACCCTTCTTTTCTGGCTCCATGACCCTCCTGACAGTTACTGGATTCACCAGGATGTACATATACACACATCTATACACATGCATTATTTAGATTTTGTTTCAAAATGTCAATATGAAGAAAAGGGGGAAATAACAGTACATTAAATATTGCCTTCTTAAATCCAGACTTCCTAATACCGTCATGCCTGTGTGTGTATATATATACATATATACAAACACATACATATATAGTACACAAGCATACATGTGTGCATACACACATATACACACATGCACACACATATGATATATATATATACACATATATCATGTTTCACTACACATATACATATAAAGCACACAAGCATGCACACGTGTGCACACATAACCCACATGCACATACACATATGTATATATACATATATATCAAGTTTTACTACATACACACATATATAGTACACAAGCATGAACATGTGTACACACATATATACACACATGCACACATATATAATATGTATATACACACATACATCACATTTTACTATAATAAACTTTCTTTTTGTTTACTATTTATATTATGGGGTTAGGATATTATACAGATTTGGGGGCAATTGCATAGGCAAGTATAGGTAGGTAAATTGTAATAGTTTTAGGATAGTAAGAGTAGTGCTATTTGGGAGGCCTGTAGAGTAGGAGGCTGTGTGTGTGGGGTACATGGGGTGCATGGAGGAGGAGGAAGGGATGGGGAGCAGAGGAAGGAGCAGAGACTGGGGGGGGCAATGAGGGGCCTGGGGCCCCAGTGGAGAGCAGAACGATAGGAACTGCAGTGCCTGCTTCTCTGGAATCAACTGTACTGATCATTTTATCATTGCAGATTTAATTTTTTCCCCCACTGGCATTTCTTAAGACATTCATTAGACTACAAAGATAAATCTTAGACAATAGCCAACCTGGCATTTTGCTGGTTTTTAATGTGTTGATTGTGTAAGCTTTCAACAGAAGCCTTAAGGGTTTTCAATAATGGAGTATGTTAAAGGCAAACGAAAGAGAGAGGGGAAAGATATTTTCTTTTCTAGGTGTTGACTTCTTAATTTGCATAAATGACAATAGTGACTATCTTGATTCGCTGCCACCTTTGTAAAGCTGGTAGTTAGAAATCAGCCACCGTGTATAATAATAACCCCTATTTATATATGACAGGCCCTGTCCTCAGCATTTTACAAACATTATCTCAATCAATCCTCTAAAAACCCTGAAGAAGCTGCTCTTGCCCATCTGAAGAAAGAATGAGGTGCAGACAGTGACATGGCTTATCTCAGGTCACGCGGCTGGAAGGCGGCAGACCCAGGTCTACCCACTCGGGAGCCTGGTCACTCTGGCCGCTTCACCAAGCTCAGCAGCTTTATTAACAGGAAAACCAGCAAGATTCACGTGGAAATGTGCTTGCGTGAGTCCTGGGTTTAGGTCTAGTGCTATTAACCACTGAGAATAGTCCTGGCTTGTTCTTTCCATTTTTTAATTAAACAAAAAAAATTTTTTTAAGAGATGAGGTCTTGCTCTATTGCCCAGGCTGAAGTGCAGCGGTATGATCTTAGCTCCTGGCAGGCTGCTGGCAAAGGAGTCATGCCATCCATGCCTGTAGCCTTGAAATCCTGGGCTCAAGTGATCCTCCTACCTCAGCCTCTTGAGTAGCTGGAACTACATGTGTGTGCCACCAGGCCTGGCTAATCCTTTTATTTTTTGATAGAGATGGGGTCTGGCTATGTTGTCCAGGCTGGTCTCAAACTCTTGGGCTCAAGCAATCCTTCTGCCTTGGCCTCCTAAAGTGCTGGGATTACAGGTGTGAGCCACCATGTTGAGCTAGTACTGGCTTATTCTTTTAAATAAAAGTTTTCCTGGAAAAAAAAAAGTACAAGAACTTAGTAAAAAAATCAAACACTACAAAAATATAAAGTACCCCTCTAACCCGAGGGCTCATTTCTGATCTTTCCAGAAATATTCTCTACATAAACATAAGAGTGTGTATATGTATATATTATTGTTTTTAAGTTTTTAAAATTTTATTTCTATTTTTATTTTTTGAGACAAGGTCTTGCTCTGTCACCCAGGCTGAAGTGCAGTGGCATGATCTTGGCTCACTGCAGCCTTGAGCTCTCAGGCTCAAGTCCAAGTAGCTGGGACTACAGGCATGTGCCACTATGCTCGGCTAAATTTGTAGTTTTAGTAGAGATGGGGTTTTGCCATGTTGCCCAGGCTGGTCTCCAACTCTTGGACTCAAGTGATCCTCCTGCCTTGGCCTCCCAAAGTACTGGGATTACTGGCTATGTTAATACTATTTTTAAGAACTTTTTTGGATATAATTTAGATATTAGTTTTAACACAAAGGTGAATACTATAGACACTTGGTATTTCCACTAATTAATAAGTCTTGCAATTGTTCTGTATCAGCACAGAAGAATTTCCTTCATTAGTTTGAAAGGCTGCACTGGGTCTCCTGGCATGGAAAACTAAAATGTGCTTATGCAATTCCAATGGATGGAAAATATTTCACAATGGAATAGCAGTTGCTATGAGTCAAACATTCTCTAAGTGCTTTACTCATATTAACTCCTGTCATCTCCTGCCCACCATATGAAATAGATACTTTAGTAGTCCCATTTATCTGATGGGGAAACAGCCAGGGAAGTGAAGCGACTTCCCTGACATCACGCAACTTTCAAGTGGTAGAACTAAGATTCAATCCTAGTAGCTCACATGATCTCCCGCAGGCCTCCCAAAGTGCTGGGATTCAGGTGTGCACCACCGCACCTGGCCACACTGCAGGATTTCTAAGTCCAGCACCTGCATCCTTTGCCTGGGGACTTTCTCTGACTGCCAGCGCCCGCTGGCGCAGACATCTGCAGCAAAGTGACTGAAAGTGAAATCCCTCCACCTGGCCTCCTTCCCCCTCACTTCCACGCCTGGCCACTGTCAGCCACCGGTCAGCGGGAGTTGGTTTGTGAACACCCCAGCTCTCTCTGAGGACTATGTTCTACACCTGCTCCCAGAACTCTGAGGGATCAAGGGCCAGTTACCCACGATGACAACGTGCATGGTCAGCTGCTCTTCCCCTCCCCGTCCCTCTTCCCCTCTCCCCTACTGGGGGTTCCTGGGATCAGGAATCCTTGTTTTAGAGGAGGCTTCTGGGGGAACCTGAGCCAAGACAAACCCGAGTGTAGCTGGGACAGGAGTACCGGGGGTGGGTTAAGAAGATGTCGAGGCCGGCCAGGGAGCCAGAGAATCCTGGTCCCTGACTCCAACCTGAGGACTGGGATCGGAGGTCTTTCCAGAAACAGAAGGCTTCTAGCTGCTCCCATGGGTTTCAGGAGGAATCTGCTTGCTTGGATCAGCTGACCTCTGACAGTTTGTTTAGGGAAGGAGTGGGGAGTGATTGTTACAGGCCTTGCAGGGGAGAGAGCCCATGGGTGGTGGTTCTGAGGCGTGTTTAATGAGGCTGTCCCTTAGTCAGGGGCTGAAGGTGGACCCTTGACATTTGGAAGCAGCGTGGGGAGTCACTGTGCACCCCCTGAGAGGGAGACCTCTGCCCGCAGCAGGGAACTTCATAAGCGGCGGCCCAGAGGGAACCGTCCACAGAGCCCGTGAGTGCCCAGGAAATCAAGAGTTAGCTTGTTTCCCTGGAGATGGATGGTGGTGATGGTTGTGGAACAGTTTGCATGCACTTAAAGCCACAGAACTGTACACTTAAAAATGGTTAAAAAGGTAAATTTTATGCTATGTGTGTGTAATTTACTACAATAAAAACAAAACCAACAATGGGTCAGCTTTGATCATTCTCCTGGAGCACAGGCTGGGAGCCAGTAGCCTTGCTCCAGGGCTGGGGCCTTTCTTGTCCCATTCCCTTTTCTAACTACCCTGAAGCTATTGTCAGCAGGCTGGGGAGGAGACCAGAGGAGCGGCCATAGAGAAGAATCCAGCCCTTCTCCAATTTCCCACTGGGTGCCTCCAGCCCAGAGCAGGACCGGACATGTTAGCCTGATTTTCTGACTCTGAATTGGGTCTGTGAACTGAGTCTTAACGGGACCATGGGCTCGTCCCTGCTAAGAGTGAGCAGAAAAGTCATGAGTTGCCTGAAGTCTTATCCAAGGGAGGGGAATGTTTATTTCCTCTGAACAGAGTTGAAATAAAGAAAGAAAGAAAATGATGCTTTGATCACCCTTCAGGCAACATGCCTATTCAACATGTATGCATGTTTTAACATTTACTTAATGCTCATTATGTGTGGGACTCTTTGTTAAATGTTCTTACTTGAATAGGCTAATTTAATTCCATCTATGAGGTAGGTACTCTTTTTTTTTTTTTTTTTTTTTGAGACAGGGTCTTGCTCTGTCATCCAGGCTTAAGTGCAGTAGCGTGAACAGAGCTCACTGCAGCCTTGACTTCCTAGGCTGAAGACATCCTCTTGCCTCAGCCTCCCATGCACTTGGGATTACAGGCACTTGCCACCCTACCTGGCCAATTTTTAAGTTTTTAATAGAGACGAGGTCTCACTATGTCGCCCGGTTGGTCTCAAACTCCTGGGCTTGAGCAGTCCTCCCAACTTAGCCTCCCAAAGTGCTGGGATTACAGATGTGAGCCATCATCCCCAGCCTTAGGTACTCTTAAGTCACTTTTCTTAAGGTGAGGAAACAGGTTTGGAGAGCTTATGTAAGTGTCCTGGGGGCTCACAGTAGGAGTTGGGGTTTGAGGCCAGGTCTGTCAGATTCTAAAGCTCTGCTCTTAACCACTGTTTCCTAATTGCCTCAGGCCAAGACATGGAGCTCACCTGGGAGACCCAGAGTCCTCAGGCTGCCCTTAGATTTTAGGGATGTGCTCACAGTTTCCTCCCTTTACATAAGTTCGTGCCAAGTCTGGGATGAGTTGAGACTGGAGGCCCCTGGGACTCCACATCATGTCAGGAAGGTTGAGGGAGGCCAAGGCAATGGTCCTAGCTGTAGAAAAACTTCAGGTCAAATGTAGCCTCCACTCACTCTTCTGTAAAAGGAAGGCCCCTCCCATCTTACAGAAGAAGATACCCACAAAATGCTGAACATGGTTCACAGCTATGAACAGGAAAGTGTTTCATAAGTGGCATTTGCAATAATGTTTGACTCGAAGGAGCAGGATCCAGGGAACATTCAATTACAGCTCATATTAAAGTGCTTTAAAAATGGTACCAATGGCCAGGCCCGGTGGCTCATGCATGTTATCCCAGCATTTTGGGAGGCCAAGACAGGTGGATCACATGAGGATAAAGTTCTAGACCAGACTGGCCAAAATGGTGAAACACCATCTCTACTAAAATACAAAAGTTAGCCAGGCGTGCTGGTGCATGCCTGTAATTCCAGCTACTCAAAAGGCTGAGGCAGGAGAATCACTGGAACTTGGGAGGCAGAGGCTGCAGTGAGCCTAGATAGTTCCACTGCACTCCAGCCTGGGTGACAGAGCGAGACTCCGTGCCAAAAAAAAAAAAGGTACTGATGATCAATACCATGGATTTTACATTTTCATAAATATAACACAGCTAATAATAATAATAAAGTGACAATAATAACAGAATTCCCAAACTTCTTCTTAGGTTGTTATGTATGCCAAGCCCATAGAGTTATGTGTTTTGTAAGTTGATTTAATTCAAATGCTATGCCTCCTCCTCCACCAATTTTGTTATCGTATTGAGACCTTTTTCATAACTTACAGGTGCCTTGATTTGTTCTGTTTTTTCTTACATCAGTAACTTCTAAGTGAATTCTGCTCAGGGATGTGCCTGGAGAAAGGAAGTTTGATGAGGAAGCTGGCGGAGCTGGTGGTTTGAAGGCTGAGCTGAAGTAGGGGAGAGCCCACGGCCTGATCTATGTAGGTGGTAAGTCAGGGAGGGTAGCTGTGCTCAGCATGTCCCGGGATATGCCCCCTGATTCTCAGAGTGAACATTAAAAATGGCAAACAAAGCCAGGCACAGTGGCTCACGCCTGTAATCCCAGCACTTTGGGAGGCCGAGGCGGGTGGATCATCTGAGGTCAGGAGTTTAAGACCAGCCTGGCCAACATGGTGAAACCCTGTCTCTACTAAAAATACAAAAATTAGCCGGGTGTGGTGGCATGCATCTGTAATCCCAGGTACTCGAGAGGCTGAGACAGAAGAATCTCTTGAACCCAAGAGGCGGAGTTTGCGGTGAGCCGAGATGGCGCCACTGCACTCCAGTCTGGGCGACGGAGCAAGACTCCGTCTCAAAAAAAAAAAAAAAAAAAAAAATAAAACAAAGATGTGAATTCTTAAGACCTTTTTCAAGGCTTTGTCCCCAGCTCTGCAAGGCCCAGATGCTAAATGACATTCACTGGGCTGTCAAAGTTTCTATTTTCTCAATCAACAATGGACTTCCATTCTCAACTCCAAAAGCAAAGCGTTCATCTCATCTCCATGAAAGAATTCCTAAGCAGCCTATATGAACAGAGTGTCACATACCAATATTTCTTTAATATTTCTTTTATCAAATAACATCCTGAAAACAAGGACTGCATCAATATTTTTAAGATTCAAGCTGATTAGAAAGTTGGTTCTGTATTTGATTAAGTTCTGCAGAAATTGGGCTTGTGATGAATCATTAAACAAAGACACTTTTTTTTTTGTTACAGCAATAAAGCTTCAAATGATTAATGAAGGGCACAATGCCAAAACAAGTGTCTTTGTTTAAAACGCAGTGGACAAGACAGCCTTGGGAAAGTTGATGTCTTAAGTAGGCGCCACAACATGTTTTTAATTATGTTCAGGAAGACGAACAAGAATAGGAATCGCCAACTGTTTAGAAAGATAATTTTTTTTTCTGAAGAAAGATTAGAATTAAAAAAAACAAACAGAGCATTATTGATTTAACATAAATGCCATTTGTTGGGCCTTTTGTAATTTCCTTATTAGTGTCATCATTCTGGAGTTCACATCCCCCCTTCTGTTATAGCGTTTGGCATTTGTTCAGCTCTCAGCAATATGATACAGTAAACATGCAGTGACTGCTCATATTAAAATGTTTTATTTGTTGTAAGTGTACAGATGATCAAACAGTGCACGTCCTAAATTATCCCAATCATTGCCCAGGCTAATCAGAAGAGAGGGAATCAGTGACCATCTCTACGAGAAGAACAGGCGGGCCTAGGGTGCAAGGCTAAGCTGTCAGTTGGAAAAGAAACAACAGCAGAAAAGTTCATGCAACATCAGTTCTCCATTGCACCATCGTGAGAGCACCCCACTGCTCAGTTGAAACAGACATCAGCCAGCTAGGATGTTATACAGAGTGAAAGATGTGTTTGGAAGCAGCTTAACTTTGGGTTGTATCAGGCAGTCAGGTTCCATTTGGATCAAAGTGTCCGATCTCAATATTAACAGTAATGACAGGTTGGGCTTTAAACAAGGCCAGCTCTTAATTGTAAAATGCTGAAGACGAATAGGAGCCCAACAGTTTGGCCCCTTTCCTCCCAACTGTCAGGAAATGGCCTCAACTCATTTGGAAATGGATGGATTTCCACTGCAGAGTGGGGACAATGGGCTCTGTATTTCAAGAAGTCACTTAGACATATCACTCATATGTACACATAGCTCCCTGTCTTCCTCCTTCTTGCCTATCCTACTAGATTTTGAGAAATGGCTAATTATTCATTTTGCTAATAAGTAATGATTTTATCTTATCAAATGCATTAACAATATTAGAGACTGGCTTGAGAACTACACAAAAGATGCTGTGTCTTTCATATGTTCCTGGGTTGCTTTTCTCCACTAATGTAGTTTGAGTACCTGCTTGGTACTGGACTCTGTGTCGAATGCTGGGGACATCAGGATGAAGAAGGAGGACCCTTCCTCAAAGGGCTCAGACTCCAGACTCAGAGAACGGAAAGGGATAGCGTTTCTGTGGAAGGACAGGCATTCTGGAGACTGGCCACCTGGTGGTTTCAGGGGGAGTCCAGACACAGCCGGACACCAGCTCTGCTTTCTCCCCAGAATGCTGAGACCTTGTGATGCTGAGATGGATTCAGTAACTCAGAGGGTCTCATGTTTGTTAACAACCCCTTAAATCAGGGTGGCAAACTATGACCCACAGGCCAAATGCATCCTGTGGCCTGTTTTTGTAAAGTCTGCAGGCTGAGAATTGTTTACATTTTTAAACGGTTGGAAAAAATTAAAGAAGAATAGTATTTCATGATATGTGAGAATTACATGCAAGCCAGATTTCAGTGTCCAGAAGTAAAGTGGTATTGGAATACAGCCACACCCATGTGTATCGCATGGCACTGCTTTTGTGCTGTGTAATGATTTTGTTCTGCACCATAGTGAAAAAGCAGAAATGGGCAACCTGCATGTGAAGGCCATGGTTGTGTTCTAATAAGACCTTTCCACTGGTTGTAGTTTGCCAACCCCTGCCTTAAACCAAAGTCCATAGATGTATGGAAAGAATTCCCTTACTTTCTCATCTTGGCCTGACTTTATATGTGGAGAGAGAGTAAACACAGGTAACCATGGACAGGAAGAAGCTGTGCAAAGTTAGGTGGTTTCTGATCCTCTTCATTTCCATGAGATTCCATGGAAATGAATTTCTGGGCTCAATAAGTGGGGAACTTTTAGGCACATGCCTATCCATAACCCATTTGCAAGGTGATAATTGCATTCAAAAGAATTTCCCTTAGTGAGGGCACTGAGTGTTTTAAGGAGAAATACCATATTGAGCCACTTGTGATAGGAATGAGGAGGTGAAACCCTAAGGGGCGACTACTGAGTTGCCTTTTCACAGAAGAGCATTGTTTTCTGAGTATGCTGGAGGGCTTGGTGGGCAGTTTTGGGGCCGAGCTGAATTGCTCTGCATTGCAGCAGAAAGCAGGACTAAATATTGTGGAAACAAGAGAAATCGAGAAGAACGGAATTCAAGAAGAAAGCTGGAGGTCATGTGCAGAGGGGAAGAGAAAAGAAATCTTCAGGATTTTTCTAGAAAAATGTGGGAGAGACTTTGTCAGGGGTCACTGTACACATGATGTTACCCCCACTGCTGTGTTTCCCTGGTGAATATTTTCTGACATCCCCATTGCTCATTGGTGCTTTAGTGAGAGACCCTGAAGTGGGGCTGAGTCTGGGGTTGGCATCAAGGGAAAACAGAGGCAAAATGTGGGGAGTAGGAAGACGTGGGAACAGTTGACATTTGGGTCGCATTTTGATGTCACCTCATTCAGGACTATGCAGATATGCCTTCCGTGTGGCCTTCCCTGAGCCTGGAATCTAAAGTACCTGTCTCTCCCTCCTTCCCTGTTCTTCCCAATCCCCATGCCATGTTTTAGTTTTTGTCAAGACACTTTTCATTGCCTGACTTGCTCTTCTGTCATTATTTGGGGTCCATAAGAACAAGATGTTGCCTGCTTTGCCCACTTCTACATTCTCAAAGCTTAAGACAATGCCTGGCACATGGTAGATATGATATATTTGTTCAAGAAATGGTCAGGAGGAAGTGGGGGTTCCTGCAAGCTGCCACATGCCTGTTTAGTGGCCCTTGCTTGCCACCTGCCATACCAGGGACTCTACCTGTGTCTTGGCACAGGTAGGTCAAGCTGAGGTTAAGCTAGTTCCTTTGTTCACCTAGATGGCACCAACAGCCTCCTAAATGTCTGATGCTTCTACCCCTGCCTCTCCAAATCCAGCCTCTACACCCAGAATATCCTTTTCAAAATGTAATTTGAATAATGTCACCTCCTGGCTTAAAACCTTCTAGCTGATTTCTGTCATTCTTAGAGCAAAATCTATAAGCTTTTGGCAGTCTGGAGCATCTACATAGACGGTGCCATCTTTTTACCGCCATCTTTGTGATCTTGCTTCCCTTGTTCTAGCCACATCCACCTGCTCTTTTTCTTCCAAAACATCAGCTCTCTTCCTCTTAGAACCTTGATGGTTGGTGGTTCTGTGCCCCCTGATCCTCTCTTGCTCTTTCACACTACTTAGGTCTCAGCTCAAAAGTTAGGTACCTCAGAGATGCCTTCATCATCTACCTCATCTAGAATCATCCACCTCACCACTATTTATTTTCTTTTTTTAAAAAAAGTATTTATTTTTTTGAGACAGAGTCTTGCTCTGTCACCCAGGCTGGAGTGCAGGGGTGCAATCTCAGCTCATTGCAACCTCTGCCCCTGGGCTCAAGTGATCCTCCCACCTCAGCCTCCCGAGTAGCTGGGACCACAGACACACACCATGACGCCTGGCTAATTTTTTGTATCTTTGATACAGACAGGGTCGTGCCACGTTGCCCAGGCTGGTCTTGAATTCCTGAGCTCAAGCAATCCACCCACCTTGGCCTCCTGAAGTGCTGGCATTACAGGCATGAGCCAGCACAGCTGGCCACTATTTCTTTTTATCACCTTGTTCTGCTATCTTTTCCTCTTGTCTCTCATCACTAGCTGCAATTAATCTTATTTATTCTTCTGTTTACTAGTTTATGGTCTGTTCTCTTTCCCTAGAATGTTGGCACCTTGGCAACAATGACCTTGACCAGGACTAAAATAGTACCTAGGACTAAAAAAGTACCTAGCTGTTATAAGCACTCAATAAATATTTGCCAAATGAATGAGCGAATTGATCTATGTATGTAGAACCTCCTGACAGCAAAGGAGTTCCTTTTCTACCCACCTTCAAGTGCTGACTTCCTCAAATAGTATATGTCAGTCCCTGGTAGTTCTGCCCACACAATCCTAATAGATCATCATAGGATAGCACACACCTGTAGATTACTTCCCAGTTCTTAGATACTACTTCAAGTTACAACAAGGTTCCAAAATTAAGTATGACACAACTTTAAGTTTTTTTTTTTTTTTTTTTTTTGAGACAGAGTCTCACTCTGCTATCCAGGCAGGAGTGCCATGGTGCAATCTCGGCTCACTGCAACCTCTGCCTCCTGGGTTCAAGTGATTCTCCTGCCCCAGCCTCCTGAGTAGCTGAGACTATAGGTATGCACGACCACACCTGGCTAATTTTTGTGTTTTTGTAGAGACAGGGTTTCGCCCTGGTGGCCAGGCTGGTTTCGAACTTCTGGCCTCAGGTGATCCACCCACCTCGGCCTCCCAAAATGCTAGATTACAGGGGTGAACTGCCATGCCCGGCCAACTTTAAGTTTTAAATTGGATGTCGAGGAGCGCATGGAAAACCAGAAGTGGCCAGATAATAGAATTGTCTACAAAATAATTGTTTAAGTCTTTTAAACAAAGGTGTGCCCCTTCTTTGATCTTGCCATCAGTGATCAATGCAGGTGTAATGATTACAGACAAACCCTTCGTTGAATTAGCATGTAAGGGAAGTCTTGGACTTGGATAATTATAGGATATTTCCTTAATAAACCGTATCTGATCCTTTTCCGCTAATAATTGTATGTAATTATATTTATGTGTTAGAACGTTGCATATTAATAGAGACTAGGGCCCTGAGGATTTAAAGAGCTTAGGAAGCATTTGACTGGATACGACCAATCATTACATGTCATGCAAAGTACATGAGGAGATAGGAATTTGTCAAAAAGAAACCAGAGACTAGGAGAAACCCAACGCTTTCATTAATTGATAATATTTTTATTAGGTTGTTACTTTCAAGTGTCTTTTAGTACTTGCACTTGAATTTAAATGTCTGAAAAGGAATGGGTATTCAGGAAAAGAAAAGTAATTACACCCTGTAATTCTGATTTAATTACAAGGAAATAGATGTAACATGATGTGATAAAAGTTATGATGGGCTCTTTAAATGATATATGTCATTAACATGTTAATTGGCATGAAATCTGAACTCGGAGCCAGAGAAATCGTAGGTGAATATGAGGTCAACTCCATTACAGGCAGTTTTGTAATGAAAATTCCATAAAAGCATTTTAAATTTTACTCTGCAATGTACGTTTTCCCATTTATGTTCAATACAATGAAATTTTAGTCCTGCTGTTTTAAAAAAAGAAAAAGAAAAGGCCATCCTTGAAATGTTGGGGTGGTTAGCTCGAACTTGTAATTGACTAGACACAAAGTCAGGGCCAGGTCATATTCTAAAAATCCGTTTCTCTCAACATCTTAGCATAATGATGAAATAAAATGCATGAAGATTTTGATTATTAAAAGACTGCTTTTTCCTCGAAGACTCATCCCAGGATCTGTTTATTTTATTTAATTATAACGTTTTGGCTCACGGCTGTGGTTAGTAATCAAAAGTGTAAAGAATGCATCCATTCAGCAGAAGGAAGAAGCCAAACTGTGCCAGAAGAGGGGAAGATGCCCAGAGCCTGCGAGCCGCAGACCTTCAGCTGGAAATATTGGAAGACTCGCACCTGAATATGGGGGGCTAGTTTGACGACTCCACTATTGATATGCTTCAGTGTAAAAGTACCAGCGCATTCTCTCATTCGACAGCTCGCAGAGATGGAAGCGTTTCTGTGTGTGAGCAGCCACATTGGCACTCCTTTCTGATGGCATGCGTACCGCACACACACTCAGGTTGGCCTCCAGCAGCAGAGCCATCCGTGAACATGAAGGAGGACACAGGCCAGATGTGGATGCTTCACAGAGTTCTCTACTCCTCACATCTTGGTGGACATTTATTTTAGTTTAATTCAAATTATTTAAAAAGAGAATGGATTCCAGAGTATCTACATTTGGTAATAATCCAAAAAGAAAGAGACTTGGGGAACTCGCAGAGGAGAGAAACTTCAGGTAAAGTGGACTTCAGGATAGGAGTTGATTTTTTTTTGTAATCGGTGTTAATATCATTTATTTATGGAGCCTCAATCTAAAAGTGATTTAAGGTAGTTGTTTTTAAGTTTCAGCTTTTATTTTACACCATGGAATACTATGCAGCCATAAAAAGGAATTAAATCTTGTCCTTTGCAGCAACATGGACGGAACTGGAGGCCATCATCCTAAGCAAATTAATGCAGGAATGGAAAACCAAATCCTGCATGTTCTCATAACTAGGAGCTAAACACTGTGCATGTATGGTGGTAACATGGGAACGATAGACACTGGGAACTACTAGAGAGCGGGAGGGAAGGGAACGTGGGTTGACAAACTACCTGTTGGGTACTGCGTGCACTACCTTGGTCCAATATACCCATGCAACAATCCTACACATGTACCCCCTGTATCTAAAATAAAAGCTGAAATTTGGGAGTTGAGGTTTTTGAGGCAGCCCTGGGAGCTGAAGAGTGTGGTGGGTGGGAGAACAGGCTGCAGAATCAAAGTTCGGTTTGATGTGGCTGAGCGTAATCCTCCTTTCTGACTCACTCACTTCCTCCACCCCACTTGGGGCAGAAGCACCTTCCTGATGTTTCCCCAACTTGTTCCTGCCCCAGGGACTCTGCGCGCAAGCATCCCACGGCCTGGCATGTGTTTCCTCCACCTCCCCCCACCCATTCAGGTCAGGCATCAAATGTCACTTTCTCAGGCTGATCTCTTTGGTTACCCCATTGAAACTAACACATCCTTCCCCTCGGTCCCTTCTTTTGCCTCTTTCTGCTGCTGCTTTTTTCATAGAAATGATCTCTAAACCATGGGGATACATTCTGAGAAATGCATCCTTAGGTGATTTCATTATTTTGAGAACATCAGGGAGCATATTACACAAACCTAGATGGCATAGCCTCCTACACACCTAGGCTGCATGGTATAGCCTGTGGCTCCTAGGCTACAAGTATGTACAACATGGGACTGTACTGAGTACCATACACAACTGTAACACCCATGGTGAGTATTTGCGTATCTAGATACATCTAAACATAGAAAAGGCTTTTATGCTGCCAGTGGGAATGTAAACCAGTACAACCATTACGGAAAACAGTGTAGAGATTCATTAAAGAACTAAAAGTAGATCTACCATTTGATCCAACAATCCCACTACTGAATATCTACCCAGGGGAAAAGAAGTCATTATATGAAAAAGACACTTGCACACTCATGTTTATAGCAGCACAATTCGCAATTGCAAAAATATAGACCAGCCCAAATGTCCATCAACCAAGTGGATAAAGAAAATGTGGTATATGGCTGGGCGCGGTAGCTCATGCCTTTAATCCCGGCACTTTGGGAGGCTGAGGCGGGCACATCACGAGGTCAGGAGATCGAGACCATCCTGGCTAACATGGTGAAACCCCGTCTCTACTAAAAAATACAAAAAATTAGCCAGGCGTGGTGGCGGGCACCTGTGGTCCCAGCTACTCGGGAGGCTGAGGCAGGAGAATGGCCTGAACTCGGGAGGTGGAGCTTGCAGTGAGCGGAGATCGCGCCACTGCACTCCAGCATAGGCGACAGAGCAAGGCTCTGTCTGAAAAAAAAAAAAAAAAAAAAAAATGTGGTATATATATGCCATGGAATACTACTCAGCCATAAAAAGGAATGAAATGATGGCATTCACAGCAACCTGTGAATTGGAGACCATTATTCTAAGTGAAGTAACTCAGGAATGGAAAATCACACGTCATATTTTCTCACTTATAAGTGGTAGCTAAGCTATGAGGACACAACAGCATAAGAACAACATAATGGGCTTTGGGGACTCGGGGGAGGGTGGGAAGGGGTGAGGGGTAAGGAACCACACATTGGGTACAGTGTACACTGCTCAGGTGATGGGTGCACCAAAATCTCAGAAATCACCACTAAAGAACTTACCCATGTAACCAAACACCACCTGTTCCCCCAAAACCTATTGAAGTTAAAAAAAAAATAGAAAGTATAAAAAGAAAACATAGAAAAGATACAGTAAAAATACAGAATTACAACCTTATGGGACCACTGTCCTATGTGCAGCCTATTGTTGATTGAAATGTCACTATTGAGCACATGACTGTGTTGTCTAATTTGTATATTTGTTCATAGCCTGTGTCTCCCCTCCAGAGTGTAGGTCCCTGAGGGCAGTCACCTGATCTGTCTCGGTCACTGCTGTGTCCCCAAACTGAGCACCGCATCAGGCACACAGAGGTAAGCATGCATCGATCACACGAACGATGCAGGAATGTCCTGACACCCCAGGCAGCTGCTGTGTGTTCTCGGGCTGGTTACTTAACTTGGAGGAGCCTCAGGGGCCTCATTGGTCAAATGGGAATAAAAGTTCTACATGATTGAACGCATGAAACCCTCTTAACATAATGCTTAGGACATGTTAGCTTAAACATGAGAGATGTTTGTTAGAATGCCTAGGCAACATAGCTGGGATCTGAATTCTTGAGTCTGTGTGAGGGGAGATAACGGAGGTGGATGATACAGGTCTGGGAGAGCACCCTCCTTTGTTTTGCTCCGTGCTGGACTTCCCGATGCCCAAGTTACACAACACATCTGTACCCTGGGGAGGGAATTGAGATGAACTCGTTAGATGCACAGGGGTCCGCCCATAACTGTGCCCAGCTGAGAGTATTCATTAGGGTGAGGGCAGGCTTCCCCATTAGAGGAAGCCGTTGAAGGCGAGGCAGTGGAGAGTACAATCAAGAAGCGGACTCCGGGATCAAATGGGTGCTGAGTGCAAATCCCGATTCCTACCGCTTACTGGCTTGAGTGAGTAACTTCGCCTTACGGGCCTCAGTTTTCTCATCTGTAGAATGAAGTTAAAAACTGCACTCTTCCTCATAGGGCAGTGGTGAGGACTAAAGGAGGCGATGTAAAGAGAGTCCCCGCAAACAGCCTGGCACGGAGGAAGTTTCGACGTATGCTGTCCATTGCAACTTCGACTTATGCTGCGTTTCTGTGTCGGAACAGCGGAAGAAATTCAACAAACACTTTGTCTCAGAGGCTGTTACAATTAATTGAGCCTGAAAGACCACAGACTTGAAAAAGCTCTCAAAGTGATAAAGGTAAAAAGAAAAATAAAATGACATCTACCAGGCATTGAAGGCTCTACAACGTGTGGCTAGCGTGTGTATTCAGCACCCTACAGTGTACAGCCAGGCTGTGCTCAGCACCCTACAGTGTGCAGCCAGGCTGTGCTCGGTACTCTACAGTGTGTAGTGAGGCTGTGCTCGGTACTCTACAGTGTGTAGTGAGGCGGTACTCAGTACTCTATAGTGAGTGGCCAGCCTGTGCTCAGCACTCTACAGTGAGTGGCCAGTTTGTACTCTACACTCCACAGTGAGTAGCCAGCCTGTGGTCAGGACTCTACAGTGAGTGGCCAGTCTATACTCTGCACTCTACAGTGAGTGGCCAG